>NC_088398.1:24842351-25142351 GCF_034236695.1 Oncorhynchus nerka | reverse complement strand
TAGCAATTGAGAATCAATTCACATTTAGATGGAGCTTTTGGCTGATTTGTCTGGCAGAGCCAGTTACCTATGAAAATAACATATAACATCCTTGTACCTTAAGGAGTAGCGGTAGGCTCCTTAAGAGTAGACCTACATCCTGGGCTATGTCCTATGCAGTTTTGTCCAAAAATCGTTTAGCTGGTGTTCTAAGGTCTTCTGCTTATTTTACATTCCCAAACAAATTCCCAAACGGGTGCTGTTTAGCCAAGCGAAATACTAACAATGCAAACCACGTCCCAAAACGACCAATAAAATACATGTTCTGTCTTTTTCGAGGTGACCTCCCCCTCACCTCCCCCGCCCTATACCCCCCAAACTAAATGTTCCACTCTTTCACCTTTTTGTAGAATTTGTATTTTTTTTTATCACCACCTGAGAAAGCAGTTTTTTTTATGTAGACCCTATTTATATAGTAGCTTGTACTGGTGATACTAGCTACTAAATGCTATAATTCTGCACATTGCTGCTTTTTCCAGAAGAGGGTGCAATACAGTTGTATTGGTTTGCTTGCCTGGGTCATAGAGGATTGTGCACAAAAGTGTACAGTAAGTCTTTTACTGTCAATCCTATACATCTATTCCTATTGCAACTGTTCTTCAGGTTATAAATTGGGATTATAAATAGCCTTCCCATTTTAGTTTTACAGTTGCACTTTATTTAACCACACAACAATTTATTTTATACCCTACCCATTTGTACAGTTTATAGGCCTTACACATCTATTTATATAGGCCTAACTACCAACTTTGGACTGTTTGTCATCCATCCTACATGTCTTTTTGCTGTTGTTTCCATTCAGCATTCTTAACTGAAAACACTGTCATTCTGATGACTTATCCACTCATTTATTAAGAAGTTAGCCTAAATGCATCAGTTTCAGCTCAAATGCAAATGTTGGTTAGATTACATTGTTATTCTGCAACAATCTGTGCTCATAGTAGATACGTTTATGAAAATGTGGTCTTCAAGGTATTCTTGTGTGTGACGGTACAGCCCTGACAACTATAATAAATGTGTTTTGCCTACAGTCTATTAGCCTACAGGCTAATACACTTGAAACCTGTGCAGATACCTTGTGGAATGCGTAGATAATGGCGTCAAAGGCCTTGCACGTTGCCAATAAGAAACAGGCATACCCAGCTTAATAATGGTCCTCTGTATCCATTTTATATGACGTTTAAAGGAATTTAAAAGTTTTTTACCTTGACTGTGTGTTTAGAGGTGTTTTACCCGGTCGGAAGAGACTTGTAAGGTTCCACTTTAACAGCCTACTGAGTATTTTTTCTTTCATCATCAAGATACACTACCGGAAAAAAGTTTAAAGAACACCTACTCATTCAAGGGTTTTTATTATTATTTTTTTTTCATTTCTACATTGTAGAATAATAGTGAAGACATCGAAACTATGAAATAACACATATGGAATCATGTAGTAACCAAAAAAAAAGTGTTAAACAAATCAAAATCTATTTTATATTTGAGATTCTTCAAATAGCCACCCTTTGCCTTGATGACAGCTTTGTACACTCTTGGCAAAGATAAGATTGTGTAGAGTTGGCTACTGTGGTGGTACTACACTATATGGCACAGTGCCATGACGTAGCGTTCATTTTCACTGCCTCTGAAGGTGTCTCTGCCAGTGTTCAACTCCAGTAAGCTCGCAACAGCAGCAGGAGAAAAGTTCTGACCAAACCAAGTAATGTTCTCTGCTAATTTTCATACAGATGAAATTGGAACAGACGGCATTAGCAAAGCACTGCAAATAAATAAATAAAACACCCTCAGATCACAAAGCTGCATTTTCCCTTCAAAATGTATTGAAATCTCAAGCAAAGGCTGGGTTCTTGTCAGGACAAACAAAGAGAGAACAGACAAATGCTCCTGAATTACTTTCAGCTTTTACACCTTTTATACCCTAACCGTTAAGATTAGAGTGGGAGTGCAATTTAGGGTAATTTCTGAGTATTACTCTGCTCATATCATACGTCACAGATAATAGCCTATTCCTGTTTTATCTATAACATTTTGTTCTTTGAGCAATAAAGTGTTGTAAATGAATGTTGCAAAGTGTAACCAGTCATTTACTACCATGTGGAACCAGCCATCTACAACATACGGAAAACATTTTGAATAAGACATTTGTTTTCATTGTAGTTGGTAGGAGACACTATACTGCCTAACAGAAGCAGAACAGTTCAATCGAGTACAGGCTAAACTGATTAGACAAAAGACAGAATGCAATATATGCTGATGACAGGTAGCCCTATGCTAGGCAGCTGGCATCAAAACCCCCTCGCTGGGGGAAAGGAGTTCCAATGACAGGCCTTGAGGTTATTATACTGGTGGTGGTGAGGCGGGAGGTGGATGGTTGTCAACAACTGCTGCTGAAAAACAGCAAGTGAGAGAACATGAGAGTAAGTTGACAAAAATACCTCCCAAGATTTATACCCCTTGGTTGAGAGAGATGGTGATAATTGCGAGAGTGAGCCCATAGGTTGAACAGCGAGCATGAGGAATGTGCATTACCGTGCCTATAGGCTATGTGAAACGACAGATTTCCTCTTCTGAAGAGGTGTAGCAATGATCGGACCAAAACACAGCGTGGTAAGTGTCCATGGTTTAATAGTATAAACTGAACATGACACAATACATAATAACAAAGTGAATATAAACGAAACAGTCCCGTGTGGCACAAACACTGACACAGGAAACAAACACCCACAAACCAACAGTGAAACCCAGGCTACCTAAGTATGATTCTCAATCAGAGACAACTAACGACACCTGCCTCTGATTGAGAACCATACTAGGCCGAAACAGAAACCCAAACATAGAAACCCAAAACATAGACTGCCCACCCCAACTCACGTCCTGACCATACTAAATAAAGACAAAACAAAGGAAAATAAAGGTCAGAACGTGACACTATTAGGTAAATAGGTGAATGACATTCCGCAAAGGAAAGAGGAGAAGAAGCAAGACGCAATGCTCATTGATGATATGTTTGCATTCATTCCCACTATGCCCATTTAATAGGAAACACAGTAAATTATGTTCTGCATACTTGATGAATTTAATAAGCGTTCAGACCGAAAGTTTACTTTCGTAAACTATATACTATGTCACTTTGTATCATAGGGGTTTTGCAAAGTTTTTTTAACATTTTCAGTAGGTTGAATTTAAACAGACAAAGGGTACGTCCCAAATGAAACCCTGTTGCCTATTTAGTGCTCTGCTTTTAACCAGGCCCCATAGGGCTCTGGTCAAAAGGAGTGCACTATTTAGGGAGTAGGGTGCCATTTGGGACGCATCCAAAGTGATCCTGTTGATGTTTGCCATATGAGATGGGTCTATATTCTCCTCCACTTGTGTGGTAAGGTTATTTATACCCTACTCTTCAGGCAGGTTTACAAAAGCATGTATCAGTGCTCCCAGACTCTGGAGCATCTAAGCCGTGTCAGGGAGGGAGAGTGAGGTCACAGTGCTCTCGTGCAGACAGAGCAAGCGGCGGCAGACACAGCTAAATTACACCACTGCAATAAATTGCAGATTTAGCAAGCAATCTTGTATTAAATTACAGGATTCTGCGTGTATTAGTTTTTATAGAACTATATAACAAAGTGGCCTAGCAAGTAGGGGAGCCCCATGTGCTCTGGCCACTCATCCAGGAGCCAGTGTGAGAAATATTTGACAGATGACTTGCAGAGTGCTTCTCTTCCCTTTCTTCTTCTTGGGTCCTCTTCTGGAGCCTCATGGGAAGGAGAACTTGTTTATTTCGTCTCTGCCTCTGCCCAGGGCCAACGAGCGAGGTCATGGCACCCCTCTTGCGGGTGCGTATTGACTCAATCAAGTTCTTGGATGGATGCGGACCTCCTCTGTGGAGCGTGTTCGTGACTGACGTCACAGAAGTAGGACGTGGGATCCAGACAACACCGTTTCCCAGCAGAGCTATCAGAGCTGATCATATGTTTTATAATAAACACAACACTGGACCTGGTACTGTGCTAAGAGTCAAGGCGTCTCATAGTAAACTGTATTGTTGGGTAACACTTTACGTTAAGTTGCTCTTACACCTGTGGATACTGTAAACGTTGTCGTTAGGCCATCATTGCTTTGCTTTGCGATTATTCAGTTATGTCTCAAGTAACACTGCAGGGCTAATGGTGTATTCACCTCTGATGTTGCTTCACTTAGGCTACCATATAGAACAAGGTTCAGAGACTGCAGAGGTGGTGTCTTCCAGCTAACCTAAGTATATGAGGTTTCAGAAAGGCTGGTGCAGTTTAATGAATGAGAACCAATTCCCCTTGATGGCTTACCTGTCCCTGGCAACATAGATGATATAAGACAGAGAAACCTGAGCTGCTCCATTGCTGTACTATGGCTGTTGATGGAATGCAGGTCAAACTTAGGTCAGTGTGGTGTTCATCACAGGAACATGTAGTGTGTGGCCTCTGTCTTTATTTTGTCAGAGAAAAACAAATCACATAACTTCTTCAGAATCTGTAACTGAGGACAGATTTTGGCCTACAGGAAAATGTCATTCCAAAACACAAAGGCAGGCGTTAAAAGCCCCCCCTTCTGTACAGCGAAGCCCTGAAAAATCTCAAAAGGCCACAGCAGCATCAAATTAAAGCTGGTATAAAACCGCAGTGCCCGAAAAGCACAATGATTCGTCATAAGCAATGCAATTAGGCAATTCCTCCCTCGCTATTGTTTGGCTGGGCACTAATACGCTGTGGCAGGAATTATAAACATTTTCTTTTCGTTGAAAACATTTGTTCTCTCTATGCACTAGCTAGACAAATGCCAGATGCAGAGGATACAACGAGGCTAAAAGGTACAGTTGCCTTTTTAGAATCGACAGCATGCTGCGAGAGGGGATGATCAAAACAGGCTGGGCCTAGTGAGTTATTCCACTTTGGCTCGCCGTGGCGTCGCATTGAAGTAAGCTCCTAATTGACTGTGTATGTACATTTGTAGATAATATCTCAGTGTGGTTAATTAGAAGGGTCTCGAAGCAGCTCTGCTTTGAGTCAAAATGGGATACGTGGCCCTGGTGAGGGAGTACAGCCTTCGACCGGACTGACTAAACAAAAAGAGATTAATTGCTGATGGTCTAAGCTCTCTCTCGCACTCTGAGCGCTGTGCTGTGCTGTGGAGACCCTGCTGTAGAATACCTGCTCTCAGGACAAGGGGGTTTCAGAGCTGGACTGAAGTGCTTCCGAAGTGCTGACGGAGCCACTGCTGCTTTGAGCCATTTCATCAAAATAACCCAGAGATTTGCCATCACATTCGAATGGGATCACCCATCGACGGAGAGAAGGTGTAGATGCAGTTGTGAGATGGAAACGTAGAGAAAAGAGATTCCATCTTCTTTGGGTGGTAGCATGTTCAGCAGAGCTAAACCCAATTGTTAAGGCGGTTCCAACATTCCCACTTTGTGTCATTATATAGCTTCTGAAGATCCTCTTGAGGGCTTGTGGTTTTTGCTATGAGGCAGCGGCTATCTCAGCTCCTCAATCTCCATCTATCCACACTCGGCTAACAGGCCAAAGAAGCTACCCAGCAGCACTGTCTGCAGATCACTCATACCCGCCTACACCTCATTAAATATGTGGACAGACTATTGCCAGTTTAATGTGGGATTAGACCGGTTTGGAATTCATGGTTGGGGATCGAACGAGAGAAAGACGGGAACAAACGGTGAATCACTAAAACTAATGAAAACAATGTTGGAAAAGCCCAGCTGGAATGGAATTACGGCACTTCTTGTATTTTCTTCTTTAAGGAGATATGTTTTACTAATGTGTTTTATCCTCTGTTTATTTTTGCCCCACTTCCCCAAAACCTTCCACTTGTTTAGTTCTCTAGCTTGGTGTGGCCACAATTTTCACACCACATAAATCATGGCATTATCTGCTGGCAGGGGCTTTGGGAGGCATTCTCTGCGCCCACTCTTTTAATGAATGGTGTTTATGGGGCCTAATCTACGGCATATAAACTACTGTTTGGGCTATATGTCTCCGTCAATAGGGTTAGGCCGAGTGTATGTAGTACACTAGCTGAACCTTTGCCTAGATTGTTGGTAGGATCCAATCTGCTAACCTGGCTAGAATCCAAACTGATATACTCTGTTTCACCATTGTTTGACTTCATCGGTTAATTCCATGCTACCAATTTACAGTCAGTCGTTCAGTGATTTTTCCTCTGCACTGGAATCATACTGGGAGCAACGCACTGGGCAAAAACTGGATGAATCAACTTTGTTTCCACGTCATATCAACAAAAACATTTAATGTGACGACGCTGAATAAATGGGGAAAACTGATTGGATTTGAAAAAAGTAATCAACACAAGGGAATTCTGTATTTTTTTCCCACTCAACTTTGAACCTAAATCCAGTTAAAGGGTGACAGTTCGTTGAACTGACGTCTGTGCCCAATGGGAAGCGATGTAGGCCTCACAGTAGTGAGGAATACCCGCCATCATACTGACTCATAATGGGCGCTAATTCGCCACCTACATAGTCTCTCTTTGCCACAAATCACAAGTGAGCATCACAGTTAGTGTAAATTTGTGCATGACCACTGAGAATAAAACAGCTTCTGTTGTCACCTCTGAAGGAAGACATTTTCGTCGCATTGAGCCTGTGATTGAATGTGTTTTATAGCGAGTCAGGGGTTTTACAAGTCATTTTCTACATTGAAAGGCATTTATTAGTTAGCCTGAAAATAGTTTTCCACTTTTGTTTAGTGTTTTATCTGATCAGATACCGATCTCCAATGAATCATGTGGGAGCAATTACGAGCAAAGCCCAAAAAGTCTAAATAACGATACTTTTCTTTTTTGTCTTTCGATGGAACAATATCAAGGACTACAAAATCTGTAAAACAGGGTGCATGACTGAACTAACAGAGAGAGACTTGTGTCTTGGAACGACCAAGGCAACAGGACATCAAGGAAACTGCTCTCCCACAGCCCTTTAGGATCGAAAAGGTTCAAAGCTTGCTCTCCTTTATTATTCCACACCTCTTGTTTCTTTATGTGACTGAAAACACACTCATCTGTTTCTTACGGGTAGGATTTCAAATGAAACACAATAAGGAAGGCAAGTATGCAAACTATCCCAGAGTGTTTAAAGTAACAATAAAAGAATGACCTTCTGATAAGAAAAATATGTGCAGCCGAGGGTTTCTCGGAAATCCGACGCTAATCTGAAGTGAAACGCGAAAACGATTCCCCGCCCGCAATCTCAGTTTCCCGAGCCATTTGCATTCTGCCAGAGCACTTGCTCAGAGAAGCTGGCAGATGTAGGTCTGTCTATAGTCGGTCCAAAACAAACACACTCGGACGCTCCTCACTCTCCAAAAGTCCAACGATGAGCTCTCATGGAGTTCAGGCCTCACCTTCGCACCACGTCTGTGCATCTGGGGTGTTCGTGCAAATGTAAAGAGCTTGGACTGCAGGCTATAGTTTGAATGTCAGTAACTGGATTGCGGTCATGCTGTGGTGTAAAACTGGAGGGGAAGGCTAAAAATATGTTTTGCACGGTAAGTTTAAAGAGGGCATTAAGCCATGCTTGCTCCCTGCCAATACTTCTCTCCAGTTGAATTGAAACAGTGCTGTGTTCCCCAGTGGGCACCTCCACTCTCCTACTCCTCTTGTTTTTCTGTGGCAGGTGCTACCTTGTCTCCACTGTTTATCTGGTGCACTCTGCATTAGATAGAAACAACAGAGAAGACCATTGTGCCCGAGATTCGTGACACCCTGAAACTTTGAGGGGGTACCACTGAGGTCATGCAGTGAGATGTATCTACAGCACAGATGATTACAACGACTTTCTGCCCTCTCCAAAGAGTCATGGTCCGGTGTGGATCAAAGAAAACCAACAAACCACTTTTCTTGCCAGGAGAGAGGGCATGGGGAGGAAGGGAAAGGGTCTGGGACTCTGGGCAGAGGGACTATGGCACCATACCTCACATTTCCATCTTGAACTTTGTGAGAAAAGTGAAACGCCTGTGATACTAAAAACCACAAGATGCTTCAATTAGGGTCTCTTTATCTTTTATCTTTGTAACGGTTTTCTTGAGGTGAAGGAGAGGCGGACCAAAATGCAGCGTGGTTTCTATTCATGTTTTTTAATAAGACAACTAAACATGAACATAATACAAACCAAAACAACAAACGTGGAAAACCAAAACAGTCCTATCTGGTGCAAACACAGAGACAGGAACAATCACCCACAAAACCCAACACCAAACAGGCTACCTAAATATGGTTCCCAATCAGAGACAATGACTAACACCTGCCTCTGATTGAGAACCATATCAGGCCAAACACAGAAACAGACAAAATAGACACACAACATAGAATGCCCACTCAGATCACACCCTGACCAAACAAAACATAGAAACATACAAAGCAAACTATGGTCAGGGTGTGACAATCTTGTGCCTTTTACCCAGTAAAACAAATGGTTGGCTGATAACCTCAATCTATGAGGTAAAATATTAAGTGAGACCAATGGGTAAAGTAATACCTCTCATGCTCAAGCACATTTGCTGAACTTTCTATGCGATACAGAGACCTTTCAGTAACTACCTACTGGGCACAAGCTGCGTAAATCAATGTTGTTTTAACATAATTTGTCAATGTATTGTGTTGTGGAATCTATGTAGAAAATACATTGGATTTGAAAAAGTCAGAGACTGTTGTTTTGAGGGTAAAATTTAAACCACAAGATTATGTCATCATGATAACACATTTTCTATGGGATAATGATAACGGAAGCCCATGAGTTTGTATTTTGAATTTCGTGGTCACACATTGAGATTCGTGGTTGCAAATAGAATTCACAAATATGTAATTTCATTTCGCAAGCTTGTATCATGATGTGTGAAAAATGTAACGATGGTCACAAACTTGTAACTTGACATTTAAATACATTCAATAGGATTTTTTGTCCATTTACGACTATAAATATTCTGCTGTTAATCAAAAATACCCCTGCAGATTTTGAATCTGTGCACGCTCAGAGTTCTATCACTTTACTAAAAGATTTGTAAGCTTGTTGAATGTTTTTTAAGTTTGTAGAAAGAGATTTGCAAGTAAAATCGAGGTTTGATCATCCATAGGGGTAGGACCTTTTGCGCCTGACCATTCAACCAAAAACCCAGCTGCCTATTACTGCAACTATTGCTAGATTGATCCATCAATCAAATTTCAGGAAGTATCTTGAAGAGGAGAACATAAGTCATTTCTACAAAGTAATGCTATGAATGTTACTCCTCGGCCTGAAGTCCTAGAATAAAATGATACTTGATATTAAATATTCTCTTTTATATGTGTACATTTACATTTACATTTAAGTCATTTAGCAGACACTCTTATCCAGAGCGACTTACAAATTGGTGCTTTCACCTTATGACATCCAGTGGAACAGCCACTTTACAATAGTGCATCTAAGTCTTTTAGGGGGGTGAGAAGGATTACTTTATCCTATCCTAGGTATTCCTTAAAGAGGTGGGGTTTCAGGTGTCTCCGGAAGGTGGTGATTGACTCCGCTGTCCTGGCGTCGTGAGGGAGTTTGTTCCACCATTGGGGGGCCAGAGCAGCGAACAGTTTTGACTGGGCTGAGCGGGAACTGTACTTCCTCAGTGGTAGGGAGGCGAGCAGGCCAGAGGTGGATGAACGTGGTGCCCTTGTTTGGGTGTAGGGCCTGATCAGAGCCTGGAGGTACTGAGGTGCCGTTCCCCTCACAGCTCCGTAGGCAAGCACCATGGTCTTGTAGCGGATGCGAGCTTCAACTGGAAGCCAGTGGAGAGAGCGGAGGAGCGGGGTGACGTGAGAGAACTTGGGAAGGTTGAACACCAGACGGGCTGCGGCGTTCTGGATGAGTTGTAGGGGTTTAATGGCACAGGCAGGGAGCCCAGCCAACAGCGAGTTGCAGTAATCCAGACGGGAGATGACAAGTGCCTGGATTAGGACCTGCGCCGCTTCCTGTGTGAGGCAGGGTCGTACCCTGCGGATGTTGTAGAGCATGAACCTACAGGAACGGGCCACCGCCTTGATGTTAGTTGAGAATGACAGGGTGTTGTCCAGGATCACGCCAAGGTTCTTAGCGCTCTGGGAGGAGGACACGATGGAGTTGTCAACCGTGATGGCGAGATCATGGAACGGGCAGTCCTTCCCCGGGAGGAAGAGCAGCTCCGTCTTGCCGAGGTTCAGCTTGAGGTGGTGATCCGTCATCCACACTGATATGTCTGCCAGACATGCAGAGATGTGATTCGCCACCTGGTCATCAGAGGGGGGAAAGGAGAAGATTAATTGTGTGTCGTCTGCATAGCAATGATAGGAGAGACCATGTGAGGTTATGACCGAGCCAAGTGACTTGGTGTATAGCGAGAATAGGAGAGGGCCTAGAACAGAGCCCTGGGGGACACCAGTGGTGAGAGCGCGTGGTGAGGAGACAGATTCTCGCCACGCCACCTGGTAGGAGCGACCTGTCAGGTAGGACGCAATCCAAGCGTGGGCCGCGCCGGAGATGCCCAACTCGGAGAGGGTGGAGAGGAGGATCGGATGGTTCACAGTATCGAAGGCAGCCGATAGGTCTAGAAGGATGAGAGCAGAGGAGAGAGAGTTAGCTTTAGCAGTACGGAGCGCCTCCGTGATACAGAGAAGAGCAGTCTCAGTTGAATGACTAGTCTTGAAACCTGACTGATTTGGATCAAGAAGGTCATTCTGAGAGAGATAGCGGGAGAGCTGGCCAAGGACGGCACGTTCAAGAGTTTTGGAGAGAAAAGAAAGAAGGGATACTGGTCTGTAGTTGTTGACATCGGAGGGATCGAGTGTAGGTTTTTTCAGAAGGGGTGCAACTCTCGCTCTCTTGAAGACGGAAGGGACGTAGCCAGCGGTCAGGGATGAGTTGATGAGCGAGGTGAGGTAAGGGAGAAGGTCACCGGAAATGTTCTGGAGAAGAGAGGAGGGGATAGGGTCAAGCGGGCAGGTTGTTGGGCGGCCGGCCGTCACAAGACGCGAGATTTCATCTGGAGAGAGAGGGGAGAAAGAGGTCAGAGCACAGGGTAGGGCAGTGTGAGCAGAACCAGCGGTGTCGTTTGACTTAGCAAACGAGGATCGGATGTCGTCGACCTTCTTTTCAAAATGGTTGACGAAGTCATCTGCAGAGAGGGGAGGAGGGGGAGGATTCAGGAGGCAGGAGAAGGTTGCAAAGAGCTTCCTAGGGTTAGAGGCAGATGCTTGGAATTTAGAGTGGTAGAAAGTGGCTTTAGCAGCAGAGAGAAAGAGGAAAATGTAGAGAGGGAGGGAGTGAAAGGATGTCAGGTCCGCAGGGAGGCGAGTTTTCCTCCATTTCCGCTCGGCTGCCCGGAGCCCTGTTCTGTGAGCTCGCAATGAGTCGTCGAGCCACGGAGCGGGAGGGGAGGACCGAGCCGGCCTGGAGGATAGGGGACATAGAGAGTCAAAGGATGCAGAAAGGGAGGAGAGAGGAGGGTTGAGGAGGCAGAATCAGGAGATAGGTTGGAGAAGGTTTGAGCAGAGGGAAGAGATGATAGGATGGAAGAGGAGAGAGTAGCGGGGGAGAGAGAGCGAAGGTTGGGACGGCGCGATACCATCCGAGTAGGGGCAGTGTGGGAGGTGTTGGATGAGAGCGAGAGGGAAAAGGATACAAGGTAGTGGTCGGAGACTTGGAGGGGAGTTGCAATGAGGTTAGTGGAAGAACAGCATCTAGTAAAGATGAGGTCGAGCGTATTTCCTGCCTTGTGAGTAGGGGGAAGGTGAGAGGGTGAGGTCAAAAGAGGAGAGGAGTGGAAAGAAGGAGGCAGAGAGGAATGAGTCAAAGGTAGACGTGGGGAGGTTAAAGTCGCCCAGAACTGTGAGAGGTGAGCCGTCCTCAGGAAAGGAGCTTATCAAGGCATCAAGCTCATTGATGAACTCTCCGAGGGAACCTGGAGGGCGATAAATGATAAGGATGTTAAGCTTGAAAGGGCTGGTAACTGTGACAGCATGGAATTCAAAGGATGCGATAGACAGATGGGTAAGGGGAGAAAGAGAGAATGACCACTTGGGAGAGATGAGGATCCCGGTGCCACCACCCCGCTGACCAGAAACTCTCGGGGTGTGCGAGAACACGTGGGCAGACGAAGAGAGAGCAGTAGGAGTAGCAGTGTTGTCTGTGGTGATCCATGTTTCCGTCAGTGCCAAGAAGTCGAGGGACTGGAGGGACGCATAGGCTGAGATGAACTCTGCCTTGTTGGCCGCAGATCGGCAGTTCCAGAGGCTACCGGAGACCTGGAACTCCACGTGGGTCGTGCGCGCTGGGACCACCAGATTAGGGTGGCCGCGGCCACGCGGTGTGGAGCGTTTGTATGGTCTGTGCAGAGAGGAGAGAACAGGGATAGACAGACACATAGTTGACAGGCTACCCAAGAGGCTACGCTAATGCAAAGGGGATTGGAATGACAAGTGGACTACACGTCTCGAGTGTTCAGAAAGTTAAGCTTACGTAGCAAGAATCTTATTGACTAAAATGATTAAAATGATACAGTACTGCTGAAGTAGGCTAGCTGGCAGAGGCTGCGTTGTTGACTATGTAGGCTAGCTGGCAGTGTCTGCGTTGTTGACACTACACTAATCAAGTCGTTCCGTTGAGTGTAATAGTTCCTACTGTGCTACTGTGCTGCTATTCGGGGCTAGCTGGCTAGCTAGCAGTGTTGATTACGTTACGTTGCGTTAAAAGAACGACAATAGCTGGCTAGCTAACCTAGGAAATCGCTCAAGACTACACAATTATCTTTGATACACAGACGGCTATGTAGCTAGCTATGTAGCTAGCTACGATCAAACAAATCAAGCCGTTGTACTGTAATGAAATGAAATGAAAAATGTGATACTACCTGTGGAGCGAAGCGAAATGCGACCGGATTGTTGAGTGCGGAAGTTCTGTTCGGTAGACGTTGGCTAGCTGTTGGCTAGCTAGGAGTGTCTCCTACGTTAAGGACGACAAATAGCTGGCTAGCTAACCTTGGTAAATTAAGATAATCACTCTAAAACTACACACTCTAACTACACAATTATCTTGGATACGAAGACAGCAAAGACAACTATGTAGCTAGCTAACACTACACTAATCAAGTCGTTCAGTTGAGTGTAATAGTTGTGCTGCTAATCGGTAGACGGTGGACTAGCTAACGGTGGACGTTAGCTAGCTGGCTAGCTGCAGGGCAGTGACTGCGTTAGGACGACGAAATATAATTACGCAATTATCTATGATACAAAGACGGCTATGTAGCTAGCTAAGAAGAAATTGCTAGATTAGACAAATCAAACCGTTGCTAATCGGTAGACGGTGGACTAGCTAACGGTGGACGTTAGCTAGCTGGCTAGCTGCAGGGCAGTGTAGACTGCGTTAGGACGACGAAATATATTACGCAATTATCTATGATAGAAAGACGGCTATGTAGCTAGCTAAGAAGAAATTGCTAAGATTAGACAAATCAAACCGTTGTACTATAATGAAATGTAATACTACCTGCGGACCGAGTGCAGATGCGACCGCTCGCTCCAACCCGGAAGCCCGTGTACATAGATTTTTGGTGAAAAGGCATGACAGTAGTTTGTTTATCATGTGAAATATAATGGTACATTTCAGATGAACTCCATTGACAGCAGCTAACGTTAGCTAGCTACTGTAGCTGGCTTCTGACATTCATCGTAGCTTTACTATCAACTGGCTAGCTTAATCAGCCAGGTTTAGTTGCGGGTGGAAAACAGATATAATATTTGCTTGTTAACCGTCTGATTGACGAAGTCGATATGAATGCCATTTTTTGTATTTGGATCCCCATTAGCTTTTGCAGAAGCAGCAGCTACTCTTCCTCGGGTCTACAAAAAAAACACAATACAAGTAACACAAAACAAGTAACAAACCACTGATAAAATATGATATACAAATAATGCAACAGATAATAATGCAAACAATACAAAGTTGTTGTTTAATCTGTTTTTAAAGGTCATTTTGCTGGAGATGGAAGGTTCCATGTGATCGGGGCTCTGTATAATACTGTGCATTGCCATACATTTGTTTAGGACTTGGGGACTGTGAAGAGACCCCTGGTGGCATGTCTTTTAGGGTATGTACGAGTGTCTGAGGTAAATGTTATTTGATAATGCAGACAATCTGGATTTTTCATCATATTTCTCGAAGAGAAGCAGTTAATCTCTTGTCAACACTCAACCAGGAAAGACTGGCATTCATGTTGTCGATGTTAGTTCTGTATGTGTAATTAAGGGCAAGGCGTGCTGCTCTGTGTTGAGCCAGCTGCAGCTTTGCTAGGTCTCTCTTTGCTGCACTTGACCATATTATCATCGGGCAGTAATCAAAATGGGACAAGACCAGAGCATGAACAACCACTACAGTTTTTTATAACATAAATACCCATCTTCACAACAACTTTTTTTAATATGACTTGACCATGAAAATTGACCATCCAATGTTATACCTAGAGTTTAGCTTCCTCAACTTGCTCAAATGTCACACTCTTTATACATAACTCCTATTTGAGGTTTAGGTCTTACAGAATGGTTTGAACCAAATACAATGCTTTTAGTTTTAGATGTATAAAACTAAAATGTAAACGCAACATGTAACGTGTTAGTCCCATGTTTCATGAGCTGAAATAAAAGATCCCCAAAATTTTCCATACACATACAAATACTATTTCTCTGAAATATTCTGCTTAAATTAGCTTAGATCCCTGTTAGTGAGCATTTCTCCATTGGCAAGATAATCCATCCACCTGAAAGGTATGGCATATCAAGAAGCTGATTTAAACAGTATGATCATTTCACAGGTGCACCTTATGCTGGGGACAATAAAAGGCCACTCGAAAATGTGCAGTTTTGTCACACAATTCAGCAGATGTTTCAAATGTTGAGGGAGTGTGAAATTGGCATGCTGACTGCAGGAATGTCCACCAGAGCTGTTACCAGAAAATGCTATGTTCATTTCTCTACCATAAGCCGCATCCAACGTTGTTTTAGAGAATGCGGCAGTACGTCCAACAGACCCAACAACTGCAGACCACGCTTAACTACGGCAGCCCAGGACCTCCACATCCGGTTTCTTCACCTGCGGGATCGTCTGAGGCCAGCCACCCAGACATCTGAGGAAACTGTGCATTTGCACAACCAAAGAATTTCTGCACAAACTGTCACAAACCGTCTCAGGGAGCTCATCGTCCTCACCAAGGTCTTGACCTGACTGCAGTTCATCGTCGTAACCGACTTCAGTGGGCAACAGCTGTTGTTTAAATTCAGCCCAGGATTCAACAAAAAATACACAATACAGTAGGGGGGCGTTGCTGGGAGGTGACCAAGAATCCGATGATCACTGACAGTGCTGCAGAGTTCCATTGTGGAGATATTTGTCCTTCTGGAATGTTCTTCTATCTCTGCAGCACTTCACCAATCAGGCCTTTATAGTAGAGTGGCCAGACGGAAGACACTCCTCAGTAAAAAGCACATGACAGCCCGCTTGGAGTTTACCAAAAGGATTTTCAGACCATGAGAAATAAGATTCTCTGGTCTGTTGAAACCAATATTTAAATCTTTGGCCTGAATGCCAAGCGTCATGTCTGGAGGAAACCTGGCACCATCTTTACGGTGAAGCATGGTGGCAGCATCATACTGTTGGCATGTTTTTCAGCGGCAGGGACTTGGAGACTAGTCACAATCGAGGGAAAGATAACAGAGCAAATTACAGAGAGATTCTTGATGAAAACCTGCTCCAGAGCACTCAGGACCTCAGACTGGGGCGAAGGTTCACTTTCCAACAGGACAACGACACTAAGCACGCAACCAAGAGAATGCAGGAGTGGCTTCGGGACATGTCTCTGAATGTTCTTGAGAGGCCCAGCCAGAGCCCAGACTTTAACACAATCTAACATCTCTGGAGAGACCGTATAATAGCTGTGCAGTGACGCTCCCCATCCAACCAAACAGAGCTTGAGAGGATCTGCAGAGTAGAATGGGAGAAACTCCCCAAATACAGGTGTGCCTAGCTTGTAGTGTCATACCCAAGAAGACTCAAGGCTGTAATCGTTGCCAAAGGTGCTTCAACAAAGTACTGAGTATAGGGTCTGAATACTTATGTAAATGTGATATTCCATAAAAAAATTAAAAAATGTCTAACAACCTGTTTTTGCTTTGTCATTATGCGGTATTGTGCGTAGATTGATGACTTTGATGAGTATTATTTTATTTATCAATTTTTAGAATAAGGCTGTAAGGTAACAATGTGGAAAAAGTGAAGGGATCTGAATAGTATCCCAACGCACTGTACATCTCCTTTAAATGTTAATATGTGGTTGCATTGTTCAATATTACTTTTGTAAGACAATAAATCGTGTAATGTTAAGGTTATCTTATAAACGAATGTAACAGTATTTATTCAAATTAGTAACACATCCACGGCCAGATGTTGAGGTTACTGTATACAATATATGTATTCTTATGTAATCATAGAAAGCATGTTCGGGTTCACAGGTTTGTGGAAATCTTCACAATTGCTATAATAATCTGCACTGAATCTCAAACAGCATTGATCACTTGCACCATTCACTTTATTGTAAACTCAACCACAATCCAGGTAATTTGGTTGTGCTATTTGATGAAGCATGGTGATAACACATTGTATTCCCATTTGAACTGTGTTGTGTTTTTTCAAATGGTTGAAAGCATAGTGAAAACACATTGGGAATTCAACAAACTTCAAATCAAATTGGTCACATGCACCGAATACAATAGATGTAGACCTTACAGTGAAATGCTTACTTACAAGCCCTTTAACCAACAATGGAATTTTAAGAAAAATAAGTGTTAAGTAAAAAATAGATAAGTAAAAAATAAAAGGAACAAATAATTAAAGAGCAACAGTAAAACAACAATGGCGAGTGTGGGGGCACCGGTTAGTTGAGGTAATTGAGGTAATATGTACAGTACATGTAGGGAGAGTTAAAGTGACTATGCATAGATAATAAACAGATAGTAGCAGCAGCGTAAAAGAGGGGGGGGGGACAATGCAAATAGTCTGGGTAGCCATTTGATTAGCTGTTCAGGAGTCTTATGGCTTGGGGGTAGAAGCTGTTAAGAAGCCTTTTGGACCTAGACTTGGTGCTCCGGTACCTCTTGCCATGTGGTAGCAGAGAGAACAGTCTATGACTAGGGTGGCTGGAGACTTTGGGCCTTCCTCTGACAGTGCCTGGTATAGAGGTCCTGGATGACAGGAAGCTTGGCCCCAGTGATGTACTGGGCCGTACGCACAACATTCTGTAGTGTCTTGTGGTCGGAGGCCGAGCAGTTGCCATACCAGGCAGTGATGCAACCAGTGATGCAACCAGTCGCGATGGTGCAGCTGTAGAACATTTTGAGGATCTGAGGACCCATGCCAAATCTTTTCACTCCTGAGGGGGAATAGGCTTTGTCGTGTCCTCTTCACAACTGTCTTGGTGTGTTTGGACCACGATAGTTTGTTGGTGATATGGACACCAAGGAACTTGAAGCTCTCAACCTGGTCCACTACAGCACCGTCGATGAGAATGGGTGTGTGCTTGGTCCTCCTTTTCCTGTAGTCCACAATCATCTCCTTTGTCTTGATCACGTTGAGGGATAGGTTGTTGTCCTGGCACCACACGGCCAGGTCTCGGACCTCCTCCCTATAGCCTGTCTCATCGTTGTCGGAAAACTTAATGATGGTGTTGGAGTCGTGCATGACCATGCAGTCATGAGTGAACAGGAAGTACAGGAAGGGACTGAGCACGCACCCCTGAGGGGCCCCCGTGTTGAGGATCAGTGTGGAAGATGTGTTGTTACCTACCCTTACCACCTGGGGGCAGCCCGTCAGGAAGTCCAGGTTCCAATTGCTGAGGGAGGTGTTTAGTCCCAGGGTCCTTAGCTTAGTGATGAGCTTTGAGGGCACTATGGTGTTGAATGTTGAGCTGTAGTCAATTAATAACATTATCACATCTGTGTTCCTTTTGTCCAGGTGGGAAAGGGCAGTGTGGACTGCAATAGAGATTGCATCATCCAGACAACTTTTGGCTGTCTTTTTGAGTGGGTGAAAATAGGTTGGAATCTCATTGATCAACATATCTACCAAATATTACCCAATTCTCCACATTGAAATGACATGGGACTGGGACTGGCCTTGGTAAGCCACATATTTATTCTGTAACAACGTGGGAGAGGATGTCAGGTGAAGAGGGGAAGCGCAGAAGGAAACAATCTCTTGTCCGACTCCCAGCATGCCTCTGCTGTTTGTCCTGACCCTCCCTGTGTAAAGCTGTCTGTCTGACAGGGCCAGTCACAGCAAGGGCACCAGTCAGACACCACACAGAGAACAACTCCCACGGAGACATAGACACTTACCTTTCCTTTATATTCTTTCGAGGCAGTCGTTTAAACGGTTGGTGTAATAGTAACATGGTTCAATACATTTTGAAATGCACTCTTAGAATAAAGGGTTCTAAAAAAGGTTATTCAACTGTCCCAATAGGAGAACCCTTTTTGGTTCGAGGTAAAACCCATTTCGGTTCCAAAAGGTTCGAAAAGGGTTCTACCTGGAATCAAAAAGGGTTCCTCAAAGGGTTCTCGTATGGGGACAGCTGAATAACCCTTTTAGGTTCTAGGTAGCACCTTTTTTTCTAAGAGAGGAGATGCAGAAGTGAAGCTTAAAAAACCCAATTAGATATCGCAATTAGAGTTGACGTAGAGATAAATAATTATGCTTTTAACAATGATATAAAAAAAGTTCTGTGAATGTAATATCATTCCATTCTAACAGTATCATGGTTCCTCATACTTTGCATGGATGAAGTGCCTGAGTGTATAAAAACGCAATGAAAAGGGGGAAGAATTTACAAATTCTGAAAATCGTGAAGCGGGCCGAAACCGTTTTGCTCCTGAATTCCTATCTGTGGTCCGGTATTGTATGTGGTTTGGCAAAAAAAGAACAGGATATATATACATATATATATATATATATATAGAGAGAGAGAGAGAGAGAGAGAGAGAAATTCTGTACATATGTACTCCATACGTGACCGCGTAAAATCTATGTTGTGTGTCATACAGGGGTCGTATCAAACCTGCATGTGTATCATATTGGTAAATTTAAAATGTGGGTTGCTGTTTCACTTTAATATAATGGAGAATGGCTTGAGTTTTGCATCCTTTTGACCTGAGCTCCAATTCAACCAGAATTGCTAGAAGGGCCCCATGAGAGGTCTCACAGTAGAATTGCTGATACAGGATCAATTTAGGCTTTTTCGGTCAGCACTCTGAAACGCTTTTTGAATTCGGCTAGAGGACAATGCCGGATAGAAACCTTTTAGAGATCACAGTAAATACGGAAATTTGATTGGACAATTCTGCAACAGGCCTGTAATGACTCAAGCGAGATCAGTCTGGGAAGATTGCGGGCACACATCCAGGAAATGTTCATTAAACACAAATCTCACCAGACCGTTCTGACCTCCTGCGTTCGTTAGCTTCTGTTTTCACCAAGCTCATGAGACTATGTTGGTGTTCATCCAGACCACTTATGACGACCTCCTAGGTGGCTAGGTGAAGCTATCGTATCCGTCTCACTTTAAATGTTTGCGGAAGTGAACGCTTACAGCGCCTGTAAGTGGATCTCTGGAAGGGACAAATGGAAGAAATCATTTTCCTTCTAGGTATCGTGATACAACCTTTTGGGTGCTTACAGGATGGGGACCATCACAACTATGTGTCCCGGGTGAGCAACAACAGATTATCACTAGGGTGCAAGTGTTACCTTTAAAGGACAGAGATAGAGACAGTGACACCCCTGGCATCCGTGTGTGTTTCTTTGTGTCTGTGTGTTTCCACCCAACCTCTTCCAGACACTGGTCTCCACATCTAACCTGCAACGACCTCCGCCAGAGAACATTAAAAAACAGCTCTGGTTTAACGGCGCCCTTCTATTTTGCTTCAAGACATGTTTACCTAAGGTCTGTCACGGTCCCCGCAGACCACAATGCTTCTGGCTTCTTTTAATGACCCCGGCAATGGTGGTTATAAAATGGGTGAAAATCATCCCCTTGTCCTGCTCTACTATGTGGAGTGCATTTCCTTTTTTCTTCTCTAATGCAACTGGGGTGCCTCTTTTCCCCTCTTCCTCCAGCTGATCAAATAACAAGATTTATAGCAGAAGTTGTTATTCCCCTCCCCACACAAACACACTTTGACCTCCCTATGTCTATTTTCTCCCTTTTCGCTTTGGCCAGATGTGTATAATGTGGAATGAGCACGGATTGCTTTGTCAGGGAAAGGCTGGAAGACCAAATACAGCACGGAACTGTGGAATGGCAGTCTATCAATAACCAGTATTCGGTGTGCACATACTGGAGTGTGAAGACTAAGGACACACACAGACACCGGTTGTGGAATGTTAATCTCTGTTGAAACATCTTGCTGTCACATAGAGAGAAACAGAGCTTTTAAGGAGCTTTATTTACGTAAAATGCTGACTGAGGCAATGCTGACAAAGTAGTCTAGGGGGAAATGCGAGGGAATAGAGGTGTGGGCTGCTGCTGCTTTCCAGGCCAGGCCTGATGGGGATCTCTCTCTCTCTCTCTGTATATGTGCAATGAAACAGAAGCATCGCTGTAAATTAAGTGTCACTTTGCCAAGATGGAATTCACATCACCCCTGTCTAGCTCTAGAATGGCTGCTAAAGCTTGATGCTGTCCGGCCTAGAGTCCGGGATGCCACAGCTACTCCCCAGCCTCCTCTCTTCTTTACAGACCATGATGGGAGCGGGAGGGGGGACTTGTAATATAAAACAATCGCTCCGCATGCTTCAGTTAGTGCTCCAAGTATGTCCACAAATATGCAAAAACAATGAGTTATATGATTTACATACCTTTGAATTGGATACAGGATCAAAAAAGTATTTCTGGCAGAGTGACAGAGGTTGGGAGGGCTGTAACAAGACAGAGTAGTATGATTGACCTGCCATGGCACATGTTACTGTGTGTGCCTATGTGACATTTTGCACTCCATAGAGAGAGATTATGGACTAAAATCAGTATCAGTAGTCAAATACTAATCAAATGGATTTTCTGTAACAATTCCTGAAGCTGTGTAACTATTACAGTGATGCAGAGTCTGACCTTGATGCTTAAAAAGTTATTACAAAGAGGCATGACGAGTATGAGTCAGAGTTTTTTCCCTCTGGCCTCCAACCTTGTGCTATATGGACCTGGTGAAAGATCAGAGATATTGGCTTCTACGAGGGAGTGGGAAAAAGGTGCCGTTTCCCAGAGGAACTAAACCTGGGTTGGGAAGAATGTGCAGGACCAGGGAGAGCCCCCATGGTGCGGAGCAGAACCTTCATGCCTGGGGAACATTGTGTAGGGATTATTAGTTCCTAGATGATTAGTTCCCATGTAGTCCGTCTGCACTCCTCCTTCTCTCTTTTCTCCCTTTTCTCTTTCTGTCTCATGCTGTCTCTTCTCTTGTCTTTGTATCCCTTGTCTGCTCGCTTGGCTTCCCCGAGATGGGAAATTATTCAGTGTTCAAGAAAAGCCACATCATATAGCCACATGACTCAGCACCTATAGGTTTAGTGACTGGGAGCTTGCTAATGTCAGAGACATAGAGTTCTATATATTTTCCATTTCTTTGTGTCAGCAACTTTCAGAGTTGAGTTTTTCCTATTCAATCTTTTTCTGAGGGCAGAAACAAATGTGATTGGTGAAGTTTAGGGAAGACTGGTTAAAGACGTCCTCCAGCAATATTTTTTACTTTTTACTGCTAAAAAGCGACATCCCGAGTATAAATACAGTAAAGTACACACAGTAAAAGGTTTTTAAAAAACTGTTTTGCAAACATCAAGGAGTTCAATAGGGCATTCAAGGAGTTGGTCTGATGGGTACCCGTGATGTCATCGGCCTCCCCCTGTGCTTGAGGAACATTAGAAAAGCAATAGAGAACAATAGAGAACTTGTGCTATGTTATGACTAACCTGAACCACCTATTGAGATGTGCCTTTTGTTCCGTAAATCAGCTGTTAAATGAGGTGAAAAGGAGACTGGAGTGCCACATTAAATTTAGGGAAGCAATCCTAATTGTTTAGGGTTAGGGATTGGGCTAAATTTAGGCAAGATGTGATTGGTTAAGTTCAGGGTAAGGTGTTGGGGGTGGGATTCGAATCAGCGACCTTGTGTATGGCAACCTGCTTGTTACCGTTATACACAATACATAGCACATTCATATTCTGTAGTCATATATATGAAGTCCCACCAAATCATCTTGTCTAAACTGCACAATCCTCATTTTATGACTTTCATTACCACGTTTCTAGTCCATAAAAAGAAACGGGTAACATTTTTACTAAAAGTCGGGTATAATGCTTTATAAACTTCTTATAAGCATGTACTGGATGTGCCTTTATAACAACCCTTTGCCTGTTTCCTTTAATGGTTTCTCTCTGACCTGACTGACTCTCTGACTAGATCTGGAGCAGTAGCACTGGCATCCCTGGGCAACCACAACCCTCCCTTCGTGGTGGACCCGAGGACCTGTAAATTAGAACCAAGGTTCCCCCAAGCTCCCTTTTAATAAATGGGTTGCGGCGGCTAACGGTGTTTTTCAACCGGGCAGTGCAGAGCGTTTGGCATCACCACGACTGTCTCGCTGTGCTGGACCCCATTAATTTAGCTTCGCAAAGGCATTTTGGTGTTACTGTGGTCGTTCAGCCCTGGTTCTCTCCCTGTCTGTCTGGAGATGAAGAAAGAGAACGAGAAAGAGGGAAGAGAAGAGAGGCAGAGGGACGCCTGAGTTGTGTTTATCAGACCTGGGTTCAAGTACTATTTGAAATCTTTAAAAAAACGTTTGCTTTGGTCTGCAAGGAGTGCCAGGTGGGCGTGGTCTGCACCTTGGGGACAGGCAAGCAGGCAAACAGGCAAACAGGCAAGCACAATCAAGCACAGTTGAAGTATTAAAATATAAAATTAAAATATTTCAAATCGTATTTCAACCCAGGTCTGGTGCTTATTTTACAGAACGTTGTGACAGAGTCATATTGCGTTGAACTTCACCCAAGCCCAGGGCCTGGTAGCCTATTCATGGGCTCTTTCATGCCTCACCTACTTTCTCAAACATTCCATCATTGTTGCACCATTAACTTGGTGGTGGTGGAGGTGGACACGAGCTCCCTTAGAACACTCTTTCCAGTCGCTCAATCTTGGACACCATTTTGACACGTTTAAACGTTTCTGCTTCCCTGTCATGTGATTGTAGAGTAAAAAGCAAGATCAGCAAGATATGGTAGATGATGTCGATTTGGAGGTACATTTCGATATCAGGACATACAGTGCATTCGGAAAGTAGTCAGACCCCTTGACTTTTTACACATTTTGTTACGGTACAGCCTTATTCTAAAATGGATAAAATATTTTTTTCCCTCATCAATCTACACACAATACCCCATAATGACAAAGTGAAAACAAGTTTTTAGAAATTTTGCAAAATAAATATACCTTATTCAAATAAGTATTCAGACTCATTGCCACGAGACTCGGAATTGAGCTCAGGTGCATCCTGTTCCATTGATAATCCTTGAGATGTTTCTACAACTTGAATTCAATTGACTAGACATGATTTGGAAAGGCACACACACCTGTCTATATAAGGTATGTCACACCCTGATCTGTTTCACCTGTCCTTGTGTTGTCTCCACCCCCCCTCCAGGTTTTGCCCATCTTCCCCATTAATCCCCTGTATATTTATACCTGTGTTTTCTGTCTGTCTGTGCCAGTTCGTCTTGTTTGCCAAGTCAACCAGCATTTTTATCCTAGCTCCTGTTTTTTTCCCCAATCTCTGTTTTTCTCGTCCTCCTGGTTCTGACCCTTGCCTGTCCTGACTCTGAGCTCGCCTGCCTGACCCTTCTGCCTGCCCTTGACCTCGAGCCTGCCTGCTGCCCTGTACCGTTTTGGACTCTGACCTGGTTATGAACTCTTGCCTGTCCCCGACCTGCCTTTTGCTTACCCCTTTGATTATAATAAATATCAGAGCTTTCCATGTTTGCATCTGGGTCACGCCTTGTGTCGTTATAGTACGAACTGACCATGACTGACCCAGCAGACTTGGACCAGCTCTGTCACGCTGTCTCCCTGCATGGACCTACCATTAAGATACAGGAGGAGCTACTTCGGAACCTGATGGAGGGGTTCTGATCTCTGGTGGAACACCACAACCAGGCGATCAAGGCGTTAATGGAGCAATTCTGTGAATTAGCTCGCAGACAGCACGCCACATCTGAGACCTTTCAGCCACTCAATAACTTCCCTACTAGTGGTGGGTTTGTTCAGCCTACCCTGGCTCCCTGAGAACCCCGCTTACCTCCTCCGGAGCGATATGCTGGCAATCCTAGAACCTGCAGGGTGTAGTTTCCCAGTACTCCCTAATTTTTGAGCTTCAGCCATCTTCATTCCCTTCATCTCAATCAAAGATAGTTTATCTAATTACACTAATGTCCGGAAGGGCGCTCTCCTGCGTTTGCCATAACCTGGAAGATTTCATGGCGGAGGTGAGGAAGGTATTCAATTCTCCGATGCCCGGGAGAGAGACGGCCCGAAAACGACTGAAGGGACGTCAGAACTCCCGTAGTGTGGCAGACTATGCGGTAGATTTTTGCACATTGGCCGCCGAGAGTGCCTGGAATCCGGAGCCTCTGTTCGATACCTTCCTTCAAGGACTATCGGAGGAAATAAAAGACGAGCTCGCAGCTCAGGAGTTACCATTGGAGCTCGATTCGCTCATCGCCCTTACGATTAGGATTGATGGAGATCTACGAGAACGCAGGAGAGAGAGGTCGGGTCTCGGGAACATTTGTCCATCCGCTGCTGTTTGCTCACCTCCGAAGGAATCTGGAAATCCCCGAAGTGTGCATTTCTGTGAAAAACTGAAGCCACCCGAGTTCCCTCGAGAATCATTGGCGACAGGTGAGTCGGATACTCCTGAGCCTTTGAAACTGTGCAGAGCTAGATTACCGCCTTGGGAACGTTCACGTAGGGTGAGCTCCAACTGTTGTCTCTACTGGACATTATATAGCAACCTGCCCTGTTAAGAGACCTATTTCTTTAGTAGGTACAAGTACTCTGGTGAGCCAGACTGGGAATCCTCTAATTCCCATCACCCGCATACTGCTGTGGGGAGACTCGTCTAAGTCTAAGTCTCTCTGGGTGCTCATTGATTCTGGGGCAGATTAAAGTTTTATGGATGCTACTCTAGTTTCTGAATGAGGTATCCCCACTCAACTCCTCTCTGTTCCCATGGACACTAGAGAACTGGACGGCCGCTCCATTGGAAGAGTTACCCACAGCACTGTTTCGATTCATCTGTGGGTTTCAGGAAATCACAGTGAGTCAATACAGCTTCTCCTCATTGATTTCCCCCATGTTCCTGTTGTTTTGAGATTTCTTAGCTCCAAAAACACAACACCGTTATTGACTGGACCACAAGTTCCATCCTGGGTGTGAGCCCGTTCTGTCATTCCCATTGCCATAAAGCGGCACAGCCTTCCTCGAGACGTCCTCCTCTGGGCTTAAGTAAAGCCTCGGATTTCTCTGAGGTTCCCGCAGAGTACCATGACCTCCTGGAGGTCTTCAGCAAGGCATGGGCTACTTCTCTCCCCGCGCATCGTCCCTACGATTGTGCCATTGACTTTCTCCCAGGCGCCACACCGTCTTTGTGGTCGGCTATATTCTCTATCCGGCCCGGAGACCAAGGCCATGGAGGAGTATATTGAGGACTCTCTGGCTGCTGGAAGCATCCGTCCTTCTGCATCCCCTGCCGGCGCAGGGGATGTTTTCTTTTGTGGAAAAGAAGGACAAGACCCTGCGTCCGTGCATTGACTACCGAGGTCTTAATGACATCATGATCAAGATTTGCTACCCACTACCACTCCTCTCCTCTGATTTTAAACCTCTCCAGGGGGCTACCATCTTTTCCAAGCTGGACCTACGGAATGCCTACCACCTGGTTAGGGTATGTGAAGGAGATGAGTGGAAGACCGCTTTCAACACTGGCAGTGGACATTATGAGTACTTGGTCATGCCGTTAGGTCTCACCAATGCCCCCGCTGTCTTCCAGGCCCTGTCTCATCATCACCCAGTGCCTGGGCTTACCTCCGCTGTACCCGCACCCCACCATACCCCTGTCTGTGCATTATGCCCTGAATATATTCTACCATGCCCAGAAACCTGCTCCTCTTATCCTCTGCCCCCAACGCTCTAGGCGACCAGTTTTGATAGCCTTTAGCCGCACCCTCATACTACTCCTTCTCTGTTCCGCGGGTGATGTGGAGGTAAACCCAGGCCCTGCATGTCCCCAGGTACCCTCATTTGTTGACTTCTGTGATCGAAAAAGCCTTGGTTTTATGCATGTCAACATCAGAAGCCTCCTCCCTAAGTTTGTTTTACTCACTGCTTTAGCACACTCTGCTAACCCTGATGTCCTTGCCGTGTCTGAATCCTGGCTCAGGAAGGCCACCAAAAATTCAGAGATTTCCATACCCAACTATAACATCTTCCGTCAAGATAGAACTACCAAAGGGGGCGGAGTTGCAGTCTACTGCAGAGATAGCCTGCAAAGTAATGTCATACTTTCCAGGTCCATACCCAAACAGTTCGAACTACTAATTTTGAAAATTACCCTCTCCAGAAATAAGTCTCTCACTGTTGCCGCCTGCTACCGGCCACCCTCAGCTCCCAGCTGTGCCCTGGACACCATTTGTGAATTGATCGCCCCCATCTAGCTTCAGAGTTTGTTCTGTTAGGTGACCTAAACTGGGATATGCTTAACACCCCGGCAGTCCTACAATGTAAGCTAGATGCCCTCAATCTCACTCAAATCATCAAGGAACCCACCAGGTACAACCCTAACTCTGTAAACAAGGGCACCCTCATAGACGTCATCCTGACCAACTGGCCCTCCAAATACACCTCCGCTGTCTTCAACCAGGATCTCAGCGATCACTGCCTCATTGCCTGTATCCGCTACGGAGCCGCAGTCAAACGACCACCCCTCATCACTGTCAAACGCTCCCTAAAACACTTCTGTGAGCAGGCCTTTCTAATCGACCTGGCCCGGGTATCCTGGAAGGACATTGACCTCATCCCGTCAGTTGAGGATGCCTGGTCATTCTTTAAAAGTAACTTCCTCACCATTTTAGATAAGCATGCTCCGTTCAAAAATGCAGAACCAAGAACAGATACAGCCCTTGGTTCACTCCAGACCTGACTGCCCTCGACCAGCACAAAAACATCCTGTGGCGGACTGCAATAGCATCGAATAGCCCCCGTGATATGCAACTGTTCAGGGAAGTCAGGAACCAATACACGCAGTCAGTCAGGAAAGCTAAGGCCAGCTTCTTCAGGCAGAAGTTTGCATCCTGTAGCTCCAACTCCAAAAAGTTCTGGGACACTGTGAAGTCCATGGAGAACAAGAGTACCTCCTCCCAGCTGCCCACTGCACTGAGGCTAGGTAACA
The DNA here is from genome assembly GCF_034236695.1 of Oncorhynchus nerka. Lineage (NCBI taxonomy): Eukaryota > Metazoa > Chordata > Actinopteri > Salmoniformes > Salmonidae > Oncorhynchus > Oncorhynchus nerka. Next base: position 25,114,715 of record NC_088398.1, on the reverse strand, counting down.
CGGTCTCCACCGATAAATCCACGATTATCGAAAGCTTCAATAAGCACTTCTCAACGGCTGGCTGGCCATGCCTTCCGCCTGGCTCCTCCAACCTCCAGGTTCCAACAGCTGTTCGCCCCTAGACCCGTACAAATCAGCTGGGCTTGACAATCTGGACCCTCTATTTCTGCCTCTCCAGGTTCTCCTTTACCCAAATCCAGATAGCAGATGTTCTGAAAGAGCTGCAAATCCTGCCCTGCCTATCCTAGACCAAACAGGTCAATGACCAAATCAGCTGCACTGGTTCAGCCACGCTCAAAGGTACTAAACGATATCATAACCGCCATCGATAAAAGACAGTACTGTGCAGCCGTCTTCATCGACCTCGCCAAGGCTTTCGACTCTGTCAATCACCATATTCTTATCGGCAGACTCAATAGCCTCGGTTTCTCGGATGACTGCCTTGCCTGGTTCACCAATTACTTTGCAGACAGAGTTCAGTGTGTCAAATCGGAGGGCATGCTGTCCGGTCCTCTGGCAGTCTCTATGGGGGTGCCACAGGGTTCAATTCTCGGGCCGACTCTTTTCTCTGTATATATCAATGATGTTGCTCTTGCTGCGGGCGATTCCCTGATCCACCTCTACGCAGACGACACCATTCTATATACTTTCGGCCCGTCATTGGACACTGTGCTATCTAACCTCCAAACGAGCTTCAATGCCATACAGCACTCCTTCCGTGGCCTCCAACTGCTCTTAAACGCGAGTAAAACCAAATGCATGCTTTTCAACCGATCGCTGCCTGCACCCGCATGCCCGACTAGCATCACCACCCTGGATGGTTCCGACCTTGAATATGTGGACATCTATAAGTACCTAGGTGTCTGGCTAGACTGCAAACTCTCCTTCCAGACTCACATCAAACATCTCCAATCGAAAATCAAATCAAGAGTCGGCTTTCTATTCCGCAACAAAGCCTCCTTCACTCACGCCGCCAAGCTTACCCTAGTAAAACTGACTATCCTACCGATCCTCGATTTCGGCGATGTCATCTACAAAATGGCTTCCAACACTCTACTCAGCAAACTGGATGCAGTCTATCATAGTGCCATCCGTTTTGTCACCAAAGCACCTTATACCACCCACCACTGCGACTTGTATGCTCTAGTCGGCTGGCCCTCGCTACATATTCGTCGCCAGACCCACTGGCTCCAGGTCATCTACAAGTCCATGCTAGGTAAAGCTCCGCCTTATCTCAGTTCACTGGTCACGATGGCAACACCCATCCGTAGCACACGCTCCAGCAGGTGTATCTCACTGATCATCCCTAAAGCCAACACCTCATTTGGCCGCCTTTCGTTCCAGTACTCTGCTGCCTGTGACTGGAACGAACTGCAAAAATCGCTGAAGTTGGAGACTTTTATCTCCCTCACCAACTTCAAACATCAGCTATCCGAGCAGCTAACCGATCGCTGCAGCTGTACATAGTCTATTGGTAAATAGCCCACCCATTTTCACCTACCTCATCCCCATACTGTTTTTATACTGTTTTTTTTATTTATTTATTTACTTTTCTGCTCTTTTGCACACCAATATCTCTACCTGTACATGACCATCTGATCATTTATCACCCCAGTGTTAATCTGCAAAATTGTATTATTCGCCTACCTCCTCATGCCTTTTGCACACATTGTATATAGACTGCCCATTTTTTTTCTACTGTGTTATTGACTTGTTAATTGCTTACTCCATGTGTAACTCTGTGTTGTCTGTTCACACTGCTATGCTTTATCTTGGCCAGGTCGCAGTTGCAAATGAGAACTTGTTCTCAACTAGCCTACCTGGTTAAATAAAGGTGAAATAAATAAAAAAAATAAAAAAATCCTCTCTAGGGTATGTGGGACGCATCCCACCTGGTCAACATCCAGTGAGATTGCAGAGCGCCAAATTCAAATACAGAAATACTCATTATAAAAATTCAGAAAAGATACAACTATTTTACATAGGTTTAAAGATTAACTTCTTGTGAATCTAACCACGGTGTCAGATTTTAAAAAATGCTTTACGGCGAAAGACAAATCATTACAAACAGTAACCAGCCAAGTAGAAGAGTTACACAAGTCAGAAATAGAGATAAAATTAATCACTTACCTTTGAGGATCTTCATATGGTTGCACTCAGAAGACATTCATTTATTCAATAAATGTTCCTTTTGTTCGATAAAGTCTCTCTTTATAACCGAAAAACCGTTTTGTTTGCGCATTTTCTTCAGTAATCCACAGGTTCAAACGCAGTCACAACAGGCAGACAAAAAAATCAAAATTGTATCCGTAAAGTTCATGGAAACATGTCAAATGATGTTTATATTCAATCGCCAGGTTGTTTTTAGCCTAAAGAATTGATGATATTTAAACCGGACAATAACGTCGTCAATATAAAAGGTAAACAAGAAAGGCACTCTCTCGGTCACGCTCATGAAAAAGCTCTGTGACACGGCAGGGTCCACTCATTCTGGCTTCTCTTACTCCCTCATTTTTCAGAATACAAGCCTGAAACAATTTCTAAAGACTGTTGACATCTAGTGGAAGGCATAGGAACTTCAATTTTAGTCAATGGATACTGTAATTGCATTGAATAGAAAACTACAACAACAACAAAATCCTACTTCCTGAATGGATTTTTCTCAGGTTTTCGCCTGCCAAATCAGTTATGTTAAACTCATAGACACTAGTTTAACAGTTTTGGAAACTTTAGAGTATTTTCTTTCCAAATCTACCAATTATATGCATATCCTATCTTCTGGGCCTGAGTAGAAGGCAGTTTAATTTGGGCACGCTTTTCATCCAAAATTCCAAATGCTGCCCCCTACCCTAGAGAAGTTAAACAATGTGCTCCGGGACATGTTAAATTGTTTAGTGTTCGACAAGTCCTCAACGATATCCAGTTTATTTCCCGTTCTACCCAAGAACACGTCCTCCATGTTCGACAAGTCCTTCAGCACCTCCTGGAGAACCAGCTATTTGTGAAAGCGGAGAAGTGAGATTCCACCGTTCTACAATCTCCTTTCTGAGATATGTCATCACTGAAGGAAATGTCCAGATGGACCCTGAAAATGTGAAAGCAGTAGTGGATTGGCCCCAACCTATGTCCATGGTGCAGCTACAACGTTTCTTGGGGTTTACCAATTTCTACCGCTGTTTCATTCGAGGCTACAGCACCCTGGCGGCCCCCCTCTCTGCACTCACCTCTCCCAAGGTACAGTTCATCTGGTCCCCAGCTGATGACAGAGACTTTGTTGACCTGAAGCATCGGTTCACTGCAGCCCCCATCCTCGTCCATCCAGACCAGTCCCGTCAGTTTGTGGTTGAGGTTGATATTTCTGACGTTAAGAGTGAGGGCTATCCTGTCCCAGCAGTCTTCCCAGGACCAAAAAGTTCCATCCCTGTGCCTTCCTGTCCCATTGTCTCAATTCTGCAGAAGGAAACTACGGCGTAGACTACCTTTCAAAAGTTTGGGGTCACTTAGAAATGTCCTTGTTTTTGAAAGAAAAGCACATTTTTTGTCTATTAGAATAACATCAAATTGATCATAAATACAGTGTAGACATTGTTAATGATGTAAATGATTATTGTAGCTGGAAACGGCAGATTTTTTATTGAATATCTACAAAGGCGTACAGAGGCCCATTATCAGCAACTATCACTCCTGTGTTCCAACGGCATGTTGTGTTAGCTAATCCAAGTTGATCATTTTAAAAGGCTAATTGATCATTAGAAAACCCTTTTGCAATTATGTTAGCACAGCTGAAAACTGTTGTTCTGATTAAAGAAGCAATAAAACTGGCCATCATTAGATTAATTGAGTATCTGGAGCATCAGCATTTGTGGGTTCGATTACAGGCTCAAAATGGCCAGAAACAAATAACTTTTTTCTGAAACTCGTCAGTCTATTCTTGTTCTGAGAAATTAAGGCTATTCCATGCAAGAAATTGCCAAGAAACTGAAGATCTCGTACAACGTTGTGTACTACTCCCTTCACAGAACAGCGCAAACTGGCTTTAACCAGAATAGAAAAAGGAGTGGGAGGCCCCGGTGCACAAATGAGCAAGAGGTCAAGTACATTAGAGTGTCTAGTTTGAGAAACAGATGTCTCACAAGTCCTCAACTGGCAGCTTCATTAAATAGTACCCGCAAAACACCAGTCTCAACGTCAAAATGGCCGCCCAATGAAAACAACTCTAGATTTATTTGAAGCCCATGAGTGTGTAGCTGCTGTGTAGCTGCTTGTTCTCAACTTCTTACCATACCCTCTACACAAATAGGGCCCCTCGGAAGACCATTTGGAATAAATGTTTTTCTAACTCTGTTCTGGATTAGCCTTGTCTTTTTTTGATTGGTCCAGATATGGCATGTCTGCATTTGTCCTGACAGTGATTGGCCCAACAGTCTGCGGTCAATTGCTTGATGTAAGAAGCATTTTCTTATTTCCATTTTGTGCTTTTTAATCAAGTTTATCTACGACTCCCACAAAATTACGAGGAAAACATTTGACATCAACAAAGCGATCTACCCACAGCAAAATAACATCTCAATTCAAATTCTTGAGTTGTTTTTTTCCATTTCCCACAACCATGCAATGTTTTCTTGTAATGCCTGTTATCCATTGGAAATACTTATGACAGTTACCTGACTCAACATAAAACAAGATCAATTACAGCAGAAAAAAAGAGAAAAGAAAAGGTCAGATGAAGCCTGTGAGCTTGTGTTTTGTTGGTGTGCGTGTGTGTGTTTAAATTATAGTGATTAAATGATACAGAGAGAAAGAGAAAGAGAGACACAGAAGGAGAGAGAGAAAGAGAGACAGAGAGAGAGAGACACTCACCTCACAGATGAACCACATCTGGAATGGATCATCTGGGAGGGCTGAAGACTGCAAAAAATTAAGAAGCACTTTAAACACAGCAAAATATTTAAATTGAGCGGGCAGATAGGATGTGTGAACTACACCTCCTTGCACTACAAGAATGCAGCATTGGAGAGTGTCTGGAATATACCTTCCCCAATTCTCCCTTTCTGTCCTCCTCCTCTTCCTTGATGGCTTGGTTTATGTGTCTTGCTATGTAGGCTGCTGGGTGTCCCATATATTTTCTATAGGTTTCACTGTTCATCTTCCAATACAGCTTAACCCTGTGAAAATCAATTTCTCTTCAATTGGCCAACATATTAAGGAAAAATATCAATCAACAGATCAAATATATTTGTAATAAATTCCATAACAGTGAAGGTCGATATAAGTTCACAATTTGATCAGAAGACTACGGCGATCCAGACCAGGGCTTATGATACTCAGCAGGAATAAAAGCTTTCTTCCCATTATTATTTTAAAACATGCACACGTGCACCCACACATAAACACATACACACACACATACAGATCAGTGGTGGTTGGTGCCGTTTTTTTTATGAGCACGACCTTAATTCTATTAAAGCATAATGGATGACTGTCATTCATATTCCATTAACTCAGCTCAATGTAACATTGCTAGGTGCAAGGTGATACTCAAATTTTCCCTATACCCATCATCAGTGAAACATTCAATACCGTCTTGGACACTCTGCATCTAGCTGATCTATGATGTAATCATTAGTCCAATAGTTGCAAACTAGAATTTCTATTGGACAAAATCAAATATGTTTATCCCCATCTCATTCCATTTGCTTCCGTTTATGAAACATTTTTCTACGGAATCGGCAGAATGAATACACTCCTGATCACACGCAAACACTGTTCACTTTCATTGCAGCCACATACAAACAGCATGATCACTTTGCTCGTTGTATAATCCCTTCTCGCATCTACGCGCTCTCCTCCTCTTACCTTTTTCCTTCACTTGTGGACGGCAGTGCACAACAAATCAGCTGTCTGTAACCAGGTGAAAACCCCGCTCCGCTTGAGGCTCCCCCCACTTCGGTGGCGCCTCTGGTGCAGGGATTGGGACCTAGATCGTTGCTGGGGGCTTCGGACTGGGGACAGTCACTGCAGGCTCCGGACTGGGACCGTCGCTGGAGGCTCCGGACCATCGCTGGAGGCTCCTTTCCCTGGATCTTCACTGCAGGCTCTGCGCCATGTATCATCACTGCAGGCTCCGCGCCATGTATCATCACTGGAGGCTTCGCGCAATGGATTATCTCTGGAGGCTTCGGGCCTTGGATCATCACTGGAGGCTTCGGGCCTTGGATCATCAATGGAGGCTTCAGGCCTTGGATCATCACTGGAGGCTTCGTATGTGGAGCCTGAACAGGTCTCACCGGACTGAGGAGACATACTGGAAGCCTGGGGCGTGGAGCTGCCACAGGGCTTACCAGGCTCGGGAGACACACTGGAGGCCTGGTACGTGGAGCCAGACCCGGTCTCACCGGACTGGGGAGATGCACTGGAAGCCTGGTGCGTGGAGCAGGCACCGGGATACACTGGGCCGTGAAGGCGCACTGGAGGTCTCGAGTGTAGAGCTGGCACAACCCTTCCAGGCTGGATGCTTACTTTCACCCGGCAAATGCAGGGCGCTGGCACAGGTGGCACTGGGCTATGAAGGTGCACCTGGGATACAGTGCACAGAGCCGGCGCAGGATATCCTGGGCCGAAGAGACACACTGGAGACCAGGAGCGCTGAGCCGGCATAATCCGTCCTGGCTGAATGCTCCCTCTAGCCCGGCAAATGCAGGGAGCTGGAACAGAGCGCACCGGGCTGTGAATGCGCACTGGTCACACGCTTCCCACGGTAAGCACGGGGAGATGGCTCAGGTCTAAACCCTGACTCCGCCAATCTCCCCGTGTGCCCCCCAAACAAATATGTTTTGAGCTGTCTCGGGCTTCCGTCGTTTTCTTAACTCCTTGCATCATCGCCATTCCTCTCTTGCTGTCCCCGCCTGCTTCCATGGCAGGGTCTTGTCCCCTGCCATTACCTCCTCCCAGGTCCAGGATGTCCTCCACTCCATTTTCTCCCAGGCCCAGGATCCCTGCTCCTCCTGGCCACGCTGCTTGGTCCTTTGGTGGTGGGATCTTCTGTAACGGCTCTCGTTGAAAGGAGTGGACCAAAGCGCAGTGTGGAAGGAGTCCATGATTTTTATTTTCAAAAAACACTCAAACAAAATAACCAAAGTGAAAACGAACGCGCACAGTTCTGTCAGGTACAGACACTAAACAGAAAACAAGATCCCACAAAACCCAAAAGGAAAATGACAACATATATATGACCCCCAATCAGAGACAACGATAGACAGCTGCCTCTGATTGGGAACAACATACGGCCAAAAACAAAGAAATAGAAAACATAGACTTTCCCACCCGAGTCACACCCTGACCTAACCAAACAAGGTCAGGGCGTGACAAAAATGTTGCATTTGTTCATTTCCATTAACAAAAAGAGTGATCAAGTTAAGATCCTACATCTGTACGGGCTAAACTGTCTCAATTCTCTCCACCTCATATCTCTCACACACACTCAACCGTGCACACACACACAAATACACATACAGCCCTATCAATTTACTTGTTTCCCGACTAGGAATTTAGGGGTCCTCTAAAAACCATATAATAGCCATCTATAGGAATAATGCATAATAAATCTCACTTTATAACTGTCAATTAGTTTATAGGTCCAAAGAGGAAGGGCCTTTGACTTAGTCAATGTTAAGGAGTTTACAAACATGACCCCAGCCAGACCACCCAACAGATACCATCATTTAAATGCAACAGAAAACACAGAGCCAACACTTTCTTAATGTAAGAATGCATTTGCTGTCTATCAAAATCATATAACAGTGGATTAAATATCATCGTCTTTCGAAACAAAACATTGCTGTAATTGAGACAGCTGGGATGAATTTGGAGGAGAGGGGGCAAGATCACAGCCTTATTTGCTGTTCTTCCTTTGTGTGCAGATCTTGTTTTTTCTGGAACATGGCTGTTGCTGGTTACCAGTCTTCTTCATTTACTGCATTGGGTTCAAATGCTTTTTGAAATAATTTTGAATACTTTATTTGTGCCTAGTTGAGATTGCCTGGCATAATGGAGCCAATGGAATAGTCCCAAAATGGCATGCCCCTCCCATCTGGCCCTTCAGGCAGACAAAAGCAAATGCTCAAAGTATTTGAAAGATTCAAATAGTATTTGAAGCCATGTCTACTGTATTGGCTAATTGGCTGGATGGAGATTGTCTTCTCTCCATGACACAGAGTGAATTAAAATGCTCTCTATAGTCCTCAGATGCAAATCAAAGGCATTTATTTGTGCATGAGAATTGTAATCTCTGGGAAAATACTCCCTCTCCAGCGGAAACTTTTCGGGGGATTTTATTTGATGCAAATCTTTCCATTCTGGACTGCATTTTCAACCGCCATAGTTTGGCTGTACTGCTTTGCTTGCATTGCTGAACTCTTCTTGACTTGGTATGGATGGGTTTATTCTGTAGGCTTACATTGGGGTTGTAATGATCACGTTTAAATGTTCACATTTAAGTTCATACTCAATGTCTACTGAATCTATTGTGACTTTATTACAGAAGTAATATCCTACACACCGTTGGTGGATGTCAGTATGATGTCAGGATAATGTGGGGGAAAAGAGCTAATAGCAACTTTTGATCCCCTTTTGATCTGTTGGTAAGATCCAGTAACTGACAAAAAAATGACGAGAAACTCGAAATGTCAGAATAAGACGAAAAAACAGCAAAATAAAGTTTAGAGAAACTGCTCTTTGCTCTGAGGTTTGATTGGGGCAAGTCATTGACATCATCACTGTCTTTTCGAAGACTTTCCTCTTATTAAATATTTAACCTCAACAGAGACGGTCTCCCACTGGAGCACTCTGAGATGAACTCAATGTTTGGGCTGTGAGCAACATGCCAGGAGCTCAACTGACATTTACACTCCCAGTGGTAATTTACTTTGGTGTGTGTGTGATTGTGTGTGTGTGTTTGTGTGTGTGTGTGTGTGTGTGTGAGTGAGTGGGCGCATGTGCACACAGACTACATATGACCATCAGTATGTACATGAGTAATGGAAGAGGGTTAAAGGCTTCAACATTATCAAACATTCTTGATGAGTACTGTGTTATCACGTTTATTGTTCTAACAGTGTCATCCAAAACACCAGTTGTAGTATTTTACTGCATAACAAAAACAATCAATGGCCAAATACAACTTCTGTGCTCTATGTCCCATTGAACTCCAATCAGATGGAGAGTTTGAGTCGCTGTATATTGATACTGGCCTGCCTTTAGTTTCAACAAGAAGTGTATGACATATGTGTACATCACCCTTGCCTGGAGTGTGTACATCAACATTTGTGATCACTACTGATTTTTTAGATGGCAAGAAGCCATATTTCTTGTCGCCTACTGAGCAGAACTACTGGGGCTGGGAAGCTCGATTTGACTCATGATGTTTATCACACAGTGACAGACTAATCACGAGCACATTCACGTTTCCAATACATGGTCTCTCTCGTGTTTGATTGCTGCAGATGTGATACTTCTCTCGTAATCCGCAGCCTCCACCAAAGGACACACATGTATGCTCAAAGGGTTTGTCTTTGCAACATGGGTGATTTACTCTATTTTAGAACACACACGCTTGTGCGCAGGTATGCAACCAATGCAAGCACACACCTACTGCATGTATTTAAACACATGCACTCACGAACGCACGCACACACCTATGCATTCAAATACACGAATGCACACACACACATCACACAAACACACACAAACAAACCTGAAGATACATAGTAAAAAGGATAGCATGCAAAGGAGGGAAATTCCATCATTCATGTTCCTCTTTGTTGGCAACATTTTGCATGAAAAAAATAAACGACCCAGTTACCAGATACACAATCTTGCTTTTCTTTTATCTGTAGTTGTCTAGTTTATATATCATTGCGGTAGAGCTTAAATAACTCTAGCATAACATTAATAACTGCTCTCACTCTTGACATGTCCAATTCAGCTCCAGATTGAACTTTCCTGATCTACGGTCTGAATGTGCAATGTCACAGTGGTTGGAAAGGGAATGACATGTGAATGTGTGCCTAACATAAAGGGTTTAAAGCCACTGGTCGCCAAACATGCATTTTAAACCACAAATAGAGTTAGGCCACCAGGGATGGATGGCAGCATTTGTCTGTTTGACGCCTCTGTTTGACACCTACATGGCGGAGAGGGTGCGAGACCGTGAGCGAAAAACTCCACATAGTGAGATACGATGCAAATAAAAGAGAGAAGATCTCACTTTTTGTGAAGCTCTTCTTTCAGTGAGGAAACACAGCCCCAGCCCTGGGTACACTCTCTTTGTTGAACTGCTGGTGAGGAAATACCTCCTCTGGATGCCACCTTGGCCATCAGGGCCCCATGGCATGGATCTTTGTGTGGAGAAGTGGATCTGCGTTAATAATGTGGGACAAAAATAGCGCCAACTATGTAAATGGGATTTGTGGCAATACAAAAAATTAATATTGTGAAATCAAGTGAATACAACTGTTGACTGTTATGGTGAAACCTGTGAAACCTTTATGGAATTATAAAATACTTATGGGAAACATACTTACCCTCTCCCTCAGATTCAGGGCCTGTATTCACAAAGTGTCTCAAAGTTGGAGTGCTGATATAGAATCAGGTCCCTTGTCTATTCTAAAAGGCTGGTCCTAGATTGGCACTCCTACTCTGAGACACTTTGTGAATATAGACCCTGATCTCAGTAGCCTACCTGTGACTCAGCCCCATGACAGCGCTGCTCTGTAACAGGTTACATTGGAGAACCTGTTTCTTCTTCTTCACCTTTTTCTGTTTAACTAACACTAAACGTGTTGAAATATATATTTATTGAAGTTAGACTGTGAGAGTTGATTCAGATGGTTTCAATTCATCAGCCAGATCGGACATCTGTTCCTGGCTCTCAGACGAGAGAGAGGGAGAAAAAAGAGGCTTAACTTGCAACAAAAAAAGTGTTTATTTTGGATCACTTTTTCAATGGCTTCTCCAAGCCTAACAAGTTGTCAAGTATGTCCAACAGGCAGGTAGGTAGGCTACATTATATAGGGCTGCCTGTGACATCACCATTTACTATAAAATGTAATTAAATGATAAAATGATTGTTGCATTTCAAATCGTTTCAGATTGTGGAGAAGTGATTAGAGAATATACGCCTTGGGTTTATATAAAAGTTTGTTTAATATAAAAAATATAACATTTTTTCGATCTGGGTTTCGATCTGACCAGGTTGTCTGCATGATTACTTAGGCATTAGCTGGTGAAGGCATTAGCTGGTGAAGGCAACAGCTTGTGAAGGCATTGGCTTGTGAAGCGAACACAGTTCTTCAGGTTACTTTTGTAGTTTGTTGAACCATCTCTGTTACACTTCGTCTGCCATTGAACTTGATTATTCCGCTGTCAGGACCATTAATGCATCACATGCAGTGGTGTAGAGGAGGGTAAATGCACGTAAACGCCGTTCACCTACTTTATTCACCGCGAATGGAGATCAGCGCTTACCCACCTATTTTGTTCACCACTAATTACATGAGTATAGTTCACTGAACCAAACCACCTCATTGATGTCCTACAAAGGTCTTTAATTCATTTGAATCACATAATGATCATATCTTAGGGTGACTGAAAGACAGATGTATTGCTTTTGTCATTACCAGACAAGAAAGAAAACCTGGGCACAATTTGGCTTTTGCTAAAGCACCAATTTTCTGCTTGTCCAGAGCTGAAAACTGTTGTTCCGTGCAATAATTGACAGCCCTTTTAAAATTCCCCTATTATTCATTCCTGAACCCGCCATTAGTGACCAGGGGAGTACGGGGGAAGTTATTTCAATGATTAACGGCTTAGTTTACAAATGAATAAAAATGGTCTGGTTTCCTTTTTCCCAAAAACCCTGTTCCAATTTTCCTTGAAGCCTGAAATATAAATGAAAATTCATCCAAATGAACATTTTCCAAAAGGTAAAAGGTGTTATGGATATTACACTTAATAGAAATGTCAAGTAAACAGTGAAACATTTTGATTGATCGGGATCCATCCCATATTCCATTTTTGAAATCCCATATTATTTCTTGAGCAGACAAATGATTGAATCTGTGGCACAGGATTGGGGATATATTGCACTGGATGTGAGAGACAGCAAACAGTTGTAAATTCTCATCATCATGGGTGAGCCTTCATTGCGCTTTAATGAACCTTGTCTGAAGAGACAATATGTCTGGGGCTGCATTCTCTCATATTGGACGAGTTTTAGCTTTTATTGTTTTTGGTTCAGATTTAGAAATTAGGATCATAAATGCCCTACGAATTGGAGGCGGACATCTCAAACAGTATGTATATTATTTGACCACCATGGTATCTGATTTCAGAATCGATTCATGGTGCAGACTCTGCTCTTAAGAAAATGATGACAATTAAAACTTTTGACAACATGTTTTTGACACCTGGGTGTTGAAAGGTGAACTTCAAGAAACTGTTTGGTGAGAAACATTTTAGCTTCGAAGATCATCAAAATCATCCTCTTTAAAGGGGTACTCTGATGGTATTCCTGCCAAAACCAAAATAAGCCCAAGGCCCCTGCCATGGTTGATTTTCTATTACAATGCACAACAAGCTAAGTACTACAGCTTAAGAGGGCTCCAGTCCCCTTCTGTAGTTACTTACTGTGTGGGATGCAAACAAAATGTGGGACATTTGGTACATTTCTGTGTACCCAGACTATTTTCTTAGGGTCATACTTGAGAAAGGGGGTCGCTTAAGGATAGATCTCAGTGGGGAAGTCATGAAGTTCAGAATCTCCTATTGGCTCTGAATTACTGCACTCCTTTGACATCCCTAGAGCAGGAGAGCAGTCCAAGTTTTCTTCCTCAATGTGGTGCGTACTGGGGTGATTCTACCCATGAGTTTTCCCTTGCAGAGGCAGTTCTAAATGCAGTCAGTATCAAATAGAACCTCAAGAAAATCCAACTTTATCCTTCATTTGGACCCCAATAGCTGACGCCGTAGTGACCACTAGTCTTCATGGAGTCTTCCAACTCCTGTTCTCTATCAGATGTCACAGACATGAAGACAGTTACATTATATGCCATTTGAGAGGGAGGATTACTGTTAGGCAGGATTGCGATTATGGTGAACAATCTTTAATTGAGACTGCGGATATATTTATAAGGTATTTTATCTGAAATGTTTGGATATAGGCAACGGTGTTCCCTGACCTAAGCATTCTCAAGACTTTCTTACGCTGGTCAGTTAAGGACAAATCGTAATGTGAGATCTGCGTGCCTAACTCAAATTGTTGTGAAAATATCACATTTTGAATCTGACCTTCATTCTGAGCATTGCAGAATAACAGAATGAGCGATAGTCATTGAAATCTGTTTGGTTGAGATCTTTCCCAAATTGACACTCCGGGTAATATCGTCATAGTTTCACAAGTTCGTTCAATGACTAGCAGAACTATGTCTTTTGAAGACGTGCATTTTCTCATTTTTACATTGTGTGATCTATCAGGAATGGATAGCTTCTGATTGAGTCTCGGAGCAGGTGTTGTCATTTGATGGCTTTTGATATCTGGCTAAGATATTGCCATTGTGTGATTGTGCAGACATCAGGGCTTTGATAGTGAATGGCCACATTCTATCCTTATGTGGATGAGCTACTAATGAGTTATTGAGTGTCAACAGCTTTTTAAGGATTCGATGATAAGTGTAAATGTGCGAAACATGCTCCGCAGCTGACTTCAAAGCACTGCATGCCTTCAGAGTTCATCGCTGAGAACAATAAACAGCGTTAATAGCTGTGAAATAGCACAGCTCATTGTCCGCGTGCTACAAAATTGTAAACTCTGGCTGGACCCTCTCTGGACTGCAATTAGTCAACATCTGGTGAAGTTATGCCACCATTTAACACAGAACAAACAAGTGTCACACTCTTCTTTGAAACTGCTGAAATATTGCAGAACATTTGAGGAATCACATGTGATGATATTACTGTCAACATAACAGTCTGCTCAGATAGATGTGCTTTTTCACATGCAGAGACCAGCATAACAACACGTGTACTGTATAATGCGTTGTATTGTGAGTTTAAATAGATAGTTCACCCAAATTACTAAATGGCAGTCTATGGCAGCCAATTCAATCAGTATACCAAGTGGATTCTCACATTTCTTCAAACACCTGGTAAGGCACGTTAACTTTCAAAAATATATATAAATTGTATGATTGTTATAAAGTCAGAAGGATCAAAGAAACAAAATATGGTGACGTTATCTTGGAGTACGCCCAGATTCTTCAAATGTCAAAATATTTTGAAACGTCGGTATTACTTAGACCCTCTTGAACATACTCTTGGAGAGACAACCAAACAACGACCATAAATAGAAGAAAAGCTGATTTTAATAAAATTTCCTTCGTAATATGGTGTTTTGATTTCATAACGGGATGTCTCCTTTCATGTCGGTCACAGTCAAAGATCACGTTTGAATCCAGCGTTTCTCGTCTAAAGCGTTGGCAGCTGAGGGTGTCTTCTCACAAATCAGAAACCAAATCTGACATCTGAGTTCTGGCCTCAATGTTTCCAAACTCACGGTTCAAACCCAATCAGAACATCTCTCCCAGAAATGCCTCCCCAAAAACCCATGGAGAGCATCAAACCTGTGGCTTTTGTTTGCCATTCAAGCTAAAAGACAGCTTGGAGCTTATATAATTTAAGACAATTTCACAAAGTCACGCGAAGCAATCTAATGTCCTTGCTCTAACATTGCCGGGTGCCAGGCCGAAATTGTCACGTTCTGACCTTTATTTCCTTTGTTTTGTCATTATTTAGTATGGTTGGGGTGGGCAGTCTATGTTTGTTTTTCTACGATTTGGGGATTTCTATGTTTCGGCCTAGTATGGTTCTCAATCAGAGGCAGGTGTCATTAGTTGTCTCTGATTGACAATCATACTTAGGTAGCCAAGGGTTTCACTGTTTGTTTGTGGGTGTTTGTTTCCGTGTCTGTGTTTTTCACCACACGGTACTGTTTTGGGTTTCGTTCGTTCCACGTTTATTGTTTTTGTATTCAGTTGTGTTCATGTTAAGTATTTCTTATTAAAAAGAACCATGGACACTTACCACGCCGCATATTGGTCCTCCGATCCTTCTCGCCTCTCCTCTTCGGAAGAAGAGGAGGAAATCCCTTACAGAAATCAGATTTTCAAACAAAATCTGTTTCCCCCTCCCTTCTCATTTTTGTCCCTCTTCCGTATTTGTCCTGCCTCTGCTTCTAAGTTTGTCTGTGTTTATCTCTAGTCAAAACAATGTTTTGTAAGTATTAAAGGTAGACTCAGCATTATGCGATGAGCGTGATGCAAGACTTTGCTCTCACACACTACAGAGTATCTGGGGCATGTGCACGGGTTCGGGGTCACGCTGCTACAACGTGGTAGCTACAGGACCAAAACAGTAGAGAAGTTTAGCCTCGCTCTTAGTTGTAACAACCCTGTCAAACTAGTACTGTAAGTTTGATAGCTTGCATCCCCAACGTTACAAAAAGTCCTCAAATTGCTTCATCTCAGGGACCCAGAAGCTATGCGAGGAGTCACCAGCATTAATATTTTATCCATTAACGTGTAAATTAACTTGCTGTCCAAACAACTGTAAGACAACTGTGGATAATTATTTCACTCTTAGTATTGGATTTTGAGAAGCTGACAATCGTCTTCCACGGCTATATTTTAACGGCCAAATGAGACACATAAAGGGGAGTGATTAATTAAAGTTGAAAATATTCAGATCTCAATTGTACGAGACATCTGTTAAAAAACAAACCTTCTCCCTCGCCCCGCATGGTGCATGGATTCGACAACGGCCAGCCCATGCTCCTCTCCTCTGATCAACGTTGCTTATGTTTTGCCTGAGCAGAATTCTCATCTCACACAGATGTTCTGGAACTGTCCTGGGTGTTAATCACAGGTAATGTCCTCCATGGTGTAAAGTAGCCCTGACCCTCTTGTCAATCTTTTCCATTTTCCCTTCCCTCTCGCCCTCCCTTTGCTGGAGCAATGGCTCTAGTGTTTTACTCATTGGAAGGCTAGTGTGGGAGCCCTCAAGCAACGATGCTGACTGTGCTCAACATTTGGATGGGCACTTAGCTTCTCAATTCATAATTTTGCATGAACTATTAAAACATGTATCTGGGATTAATTGTCTGGTATACTATTTTCTCTGTATTGTGGCCTTCCAAACGGAGAATATCCTGGTAAGGAAACTTAGTCTGCGTATATTTACCTTAGTGTGAGCAACGGTCTCATGTTAAAATAGTCACATTTTAACCATTGTAGTTAAATGTCACCCAAGCTGACATATTAGTAATACACACCTGTTAACACCTGTTCTGACACCTGTTTGCGGGAATGTGGCATGACTTGAACACGACAGGTGTTCATGATGAACCTGTCAAATCCCTGTATTTCGGCAGATCTCCTGGTCTTGTAATTTACATTCTTGTTGAGTTTTTTTTTTTCAATTATATTTTTATTGTCGTCTCATTTTAGGCGTAGCTACCAAATTAACTCCACATGCTAATTTTATGGGTCATGTTTCCATGGTTTCAAGAACATTATGTTTTCATCATGCTTTCCATTCACTTTGTTCACAGATTTGAATGATTTGGTTCTTACACTGTACAAGGCTACTCTTTCAATAGAAGTGCCAGTTGTTACTAGTCTGTCTATATATATGCAAATAATGTGTGTGCAGTGTCAGTCTACGTTTTATATCTTGATGAGCCTCCCTGACATCTTTCACACATATTGAATATTACTGTTTTCTCACATACACAACCTAAAATGTATTCCTGGGTTTGTTGGATGATATTGGCTTTTAATTGCATGGCTGTAGCCTACAGACAGTATATGATTCATTATGAGCAGAAGACGCCTGTCGGCAGTTACTTAGACAAATTTAGATAATTACACATGATTATTTGTGAATTTTGCAGAATCATTAGTAGCACCAAGCCATAAATATTGCTCGCAATCTCTTTGGCTCTAAAGTAACCATACCATGTCATTGTGTGAGCTTTATCTGCTTTTGAATGAACATATGGTACTTGTTTACATTTGAAATGAAAAATCATACTCTGAACTTACATCAAGGCAGGTATGATGTGTGGTCCTTCACTATAATATTTCCTATTTTTAAAAAGATTGATATGTTAATAGAACATGGAGTATTTCGTGGTATTCTATTTCGATAATGCGCCTCAATAAAGCCATGGGTAATTGTTATTACGGAAAACTCCAAGGGAGTACATTGCTCATCTTCTCCCCTCTTAAATACCATGGCATCCATCCAGGAATAACTTATTGGGCAAACTAAAGGTCAGAGTTGTTGCTGCGTTTACCCTCGTTCTTCAACCTAATTTAATTATGAAACCACACAGCAAATCCCACGTAAACAACTGCAAATAATAGCAAGTCTATCCAATAAAAAACCAAGCACTTATCACAGTACAGGGAGGAAAGGAAAAGTTCAACTCCCTAAGCTCTTGATCTGTCAGTCATAGCGACTAGGCTAACCTTATGGCTGTCACATACTACTAGACTATATCCCCATTGTGTCACTTCTCAGGATGTACAGTAGGCTGCATGACCTCTGAGACATTTGAGGAATGTAACCAAGGGCAGTTATCTCAGCACCTTCTTAGAGATTCTAGGTAAATGGTCAGTGATTCTGTTCAGGCTGTTCAAAAGACGATTCCACCCCTGAAAGACACCTGCTGTTGTGGTAACATGGACAGATCTTAAAGGTAGACTCAGCAAGATGACGTAGATGCACAAAGTAAACAGCAGTAACAACAACAGGTCAATTGTTAAACCATGCTTATTTGTGGTGTAGAATCCATGAAAAGGTTGTTACAGGTACTTGAGTACCTGCTATGCAGTGTTTACCTAGTGCACTTACTCTTTTATACTTGTCACATAAGTAATAGCCACCTGTGATCAATCCATTGGCCTTTTATTTTCTAAAATGGAGGGCAGTTACAAAATGATTTCCCAGGGACTGATACGCTGTTGTTTGCAATTCCCATTTTCAACTACTTTAGTTTGAAGCTGGCAGACCACACCGTTGTAATAACGGTACTTTGGAAATGTTAAGTCGTCCATAACTTAATCATAGCAGCACTATCCATGTATCATAGCCAATAAAAATATGTTTATAGAACAATGTCTTGTTAGTGCCTGTCTTGATGACAGGGAACATAATACAGTATGAGAGTGAAAAACGAATAGGTTATTTTTGAAGTATCAAAAACATTTATTTCTGCAATATGTGGTTCACATGGACTATTTCAAATCCCTTCTCATGTTGACCTAATTATCCAATAAGATCTGAAAGCGATGCTGATGTGATGAAATTGGCACATTTGCGCTGTTTTATCACTCCCCCCATTTACGCAACCTCTTCCTCCATCGAGTTTCTTTATTTTTCTTCAGTCAGTCTTCTCTTAATAGCTGAGTTTGCCGTGGATCCCGTAATAATGAAATGGCTTAGATACAGATGACATGAACTATACCCTTGGGTGATTGCCATGGGTGTAGTTTATGTGAACATAAAAGCACAAGCAGTGTTTCTCTCTTAGAGGGAATCAGATTAGGGAGATGCTAGACAGTCAATATATGAGATCAGGGTACATAGTGGAGAGATGTCGCTTGCCAGGGTCAATTCTATTTCAATTCCAATGCCAGTACATGAATTAAAAACTGCTTGAGGGAATAAACTGTTCATAAACAAATTGTATAAAGGCAATAACTATTTGGAGAGCATCAGTTCTGTGGGATACTGACGACTAGCAAAGGTGACTAGGATCTCAGTGTAGGGGGTCTTGCTTAAATTAGTCAAAAGGTCTTACCAAATCTCTTGATGAAAAGTTCAAATCTCTTGATGAAAAGGTCAAATCGTTCATTCTAAAATGTATCTTAAGTGTTTCAAATGTCAAGGGTTGCATCACTGTTATTCTGTATCTGACATTTCCTTGGGCTACAGTAACTGTGACAAAGACAGGTGTATACGGTGTCCATATTAGGACATAGTAACACATTCATAGAACTTGAGTCCTAATATGGACACTCTGCTCATGGGAATACACCTTTAAAACAATCATTTAAAAAATAACTTAAGGGTACATTTTGTCTTTCACCGTTTCTGCTTTACTCAATTCTTTCTCCCTCTGGCATTCAGATTCCATGCCACATTGGTTTAGCCCTATAAATATTTATCAGACCAGAGCTGTTTTCCGACACACTTGACAAGCGTTAAGATTCCCAGTCTGATCCTCTGAAAAGCCCTCTCTCAGACATCTCCTGTGTGGTGAAGAGTTCAAACAGAGCCACGCACGAGGGGAAGTCCAACTAACCTGGGCCCGTGTTGACATTAATCAGACACTAAAACATGGTCCAATGGGCTTAACTCATCTACTTTTTGGACTCATTTTCAGTGGTGTGTCCAGAAAATGTTTTATGGAGTGGCCAAGGTGTGGCACAGATGCAGTTTAGGGGTGCCATAACATGTTTTACCTTAACTGATGCAAGGTGGATCTTTTTCAATATACAGTAATTATGATGGTTCCATGCATTTAATGCTTCAGCATAGGTTTTTTTTGACGGGACTTCGAATCATTTTTTTAGGGCATTTATAGTAACGATATGTAATTTATCTGTAAAACTGTATTACCTTTAACCTGTCATAAACACAACCAGTCATATTGTTTTCATCTGATTGTCAAACTGATCACTTCAAAACGTAGGTTAAAGTTGCACTATACAGAAATCACTCCTGGTTGCTAAAACACTAATAGTTTGCCTAATTTCAGTTTATGTGACAAAATAAGATAGTATACTGTAGAGAATCATTGTACTATCTAAACCACTGTGAAATATATTTTCCAATATCAAAAATATTGTTGTTTCAGCTGTTTGAACTGGTGCACAAAACCAAAAGTAAAAGATGCAAAAACAAAACTTAAGAACAGAATAGAACAGATTTACCACTTCTTAGACTTGCTGTCAAGTAGAATGATAGATCTATAACACACATTTCCATGTGAATTTGGTCGGGTCGCCCAAAAAGTTACATATGTCCACTTTAAATATGTTACCGGCGCACATTCGTCTACTCCAAAATAAGTCAAAAATCCAAACAGTGCACTGTCCACCCGCTATTTGAATGTAATAATATTCAGCCAACTAAGTGGTACGTATTCATGGATGCCAAAACAATTTCCAATTTAAAAAATGAACAAACGTATCAAATATTTCTCATTCGTGTCAATCCGTCTTTCATAACTTTCCTTCAATTTGCAAGAAGTTGAATCTACTTCACCAGAGAAAGCAACCGAGCGACGTAAACAGCACCCCTATGTCGTCTTAGTATCTGTAGCCCATGTATCTGATCATGTCTCTTTTTGGCCAGACAGCATCAGATACTGTACATAGCCTACAGATACTAAGACAGAGGAGCGTTGTTTGCCTCGCTCGGATGCTCTCTCCGGTGAGATTGATGAGTCTTGCTGTCGGTGCACATCTTGTCAAGCGTATCAATATATTCAGAGACGACCTATCAGATCTCAGAATTCCTGGGTGCGGGGGCACTGGGGTGGCCAATCAGATTTCAAGGGGGGCCGTGGCCGCTGTTCATTGTCTCACTGTCTCCATTGTTAAAGCAAACTCGCCATTTGAGTCACTTCTGATGGCTTTGGTACTGACATAGATGACATGCAAATGAGGGATAGTTCCTTGCATCCTTATAGGATGGTTAAAATTATCTGACCGGGAAAAGAAAACACCTGACAACCTCCGATATTCAGATGGATGTCATAATTATTGGATGTCATAAGCAACATAACATTTTAGTAGGATCTTGACGAGTCATGCCAAGACATACAATACAATAAACAAATTCATAAAACATAGTTTTGGAAAGTTTTACTGCACTGCTTTTCTGGAGGGTATCTGAAAATTAAACGGGATTTAGAAATATGAGACCATCTTGAAATCTCGGCAGCGGCCAACTTATTAGTTCACCAGCCCTATTCGTGTGTCTGTCTATGATCAACGAGGTCTTGCTGTTATGGTTGTCTGAGTCTTCATCAAATTGGCAGAAAACCTCTGAGAAGTATTTTTTTATGTTCCACCAACTAATATAGATCATCCGCTTGTACCTCTGCCAAGCACTATTGCAGGTTTTTGGTACTGGTTTTCATGGCCGGCTTCACCTTAGGATGCCTTTGCCCTCACGATGGAGGCACTGGTGCAGTGAAATGAGGGCAAACACTATATGACCAGTGCTTCATACCATGTGAGGTCATACATCTTCCTCCTTTACTAAATATGTGAATGTGTCAGAAAAGAGAGTCAAGACCAACGATCTTACAAACAAATGTATTAACTTAGAGCCTGATGTTATGAATGTAACAACACCGTTTAAGGAAAGAACCTCAACCACAATCCTTCATGTGGATTGTCACGTCAGAACCAGAAAAACCTGGAGCAGTGCTTGGCTTCTCTGTCTCGTATGTTCGCTAGCCTTTTATACCTTCTGGCTCCGACACTTGCTCCAATATCTTGGCTTTTTCTTTGCTGCACTGTACTTTCTTTCACCTGGTCTGGGCTTTAACCTTGGCCTTGGAATCCGAAAATACCACTTAAGCTTCAACTCAATTACAATGATGTAAATTCAAATTGCTGAAAAGTATTTAGAACCCTTTGTATGGAGAATATAGAATTTGTACCTAAATTGCTTTGAGGTTTTTCAGTCAAAATTGTTTTCCTAAGTTTTGAAACCTTGGAGCATTTCGCTCACCTATTTGAAATTGTCGGGCAATAAAACAGAAAATGTCTCAACATTTCCAAACATAAACACCAAGAAGAATTTAAAAGAAATCCCACGATGTTCTACTGCATTATAAAACAGAGGATTTATTCTTTACGAGACATCAGATAACAAAGCATTCACTGTCCTCACTTTCAAAAGGGCATCTTAAATCACTCCCCGTCTCTAGCTGCCGTCAAGAGTAAAATGCTATACTGTGTACTTTGCTGTACTTTGAGTCATCTCTTGCACAGTCCGGGATGACATGTCTTCAGAAAATACCGTAATTCTTAAAACCAGTTACAATAGGACAAGTAAGTGATACCTGACGTAATTAAGCAATAAGGCACGAGGGAGTGTGGTATATGGCCAATATACCATGGCTAAGGGCTGTTCTTATGTACGACGCATCGCGGTGTTCCTGGACACAGCCCTTAGACGTGGTATATTGGCCATATACCACAAATCCCAGAGATGCCTTATTGTTATTATAAACTGGTTACCAAAGTCATTAGAGTCACTGATGTGATCTTCCTGTCTGGGATGCCCCCCCTGGGTTGTGCCGTGGCGGAGATCTTTGTGGCTATACTCGGCCTTGTCTCAGGATGGTAAGTTGGTGGTTGAAGATATCCCTCTAGTGGTGTGGGTGCTGTGCTTTGGCAAAGTGGGTGGGGTTATATCCTTCCTGTTTGGCCCTGTCCGGGGGTATCATCGGATGGGGCCACAGTGTCTCC
Organism: Oncorhynchus nerka; assembly: GCF_034236695.1. Taxonomy (NCBI): domain Eukaryota; kingdom Metazoa; phylum Chordata; class Actinopteri; order Salmoniformes; family Salmonidae; genus Oncorhynchus; species Oncorhynchus nerka. The sequence goes on along the minus strand of NC_088398.1, from coordinate 25,092,108 downwards.
TGACCACTCCTGTCTCAGCCTCCAGTATTTATGCTGCAGTAGTTTATGTGTCGGGGGGCTAGGGTCAGTTTGTTATATCTAGAGTACTTCTCCTGTCTTATCCGGTGTCCTGTGTGAATTTAAGTATGCTCTCTCTAATTCTCTCTTTCTCTCTTTCTTTCGCTCTCTCGGAGGACTTGAGCCCTAGGACCATGCCTCAGGACTACCTGGCATGATGACTCCTTGCTGTCCCCAGTCCACCTGGCTGTGCTGCTGCTCCAGTTTCAACTGTTCTGCTTGCGGCTATGGAATCCTGACCTGTTCACCGGACGTGCTACCTGTCCCAGACCTATTATTTGAGGTCATTTATTTGCTGGTCATTTATGAACATTTGAACATCTTGGCCATGTTCTGTTATAATCTCCACCCGGCACAGCCAGAAGAGGACTGGCCACCCCTCATAGCCTGGTTCCTCTCTAGGTTTCTTCCTAGATTTTGGCCTTTTTAGTGAGTTTTTCCTAGCCAACGTGCTTCAACACCTGCATTTCTTGCTGTTTGGGGTTTTAGGCTGGGTTTCTGCACAGCACTTTGAGATATCAGCTGATGTACGAAGGGCTATGTAAATATATTTGATTTGATTTGATCAGAGGAGTAAAAATAAATGTTTTGTTATACCCGCGGTAAATGGTCTGATATATATCACGGCAGTCCGCCAATCAGCATTCAGGGCTCAAACCACCCAGTTTATAATTCAGCCTATACCATGGCATTGAATACTTGTTTCTAATTGGCTTGAAGGGCATTCTAGAGCATGCATTATTTCCCTATAATGCACGGTATATTTGCACTGTAGAATTCAATGGCTATAGTTCATTCTTACATGTTCTATGTTTCAGCTGCGTTTGAAAGCAAAATCGAAAACATTATTGGCATTGTTGATTTCGAATTTCATAATAGCAAGCTACGACTGATGGTTTGGTTAGCTAAACTGGCAAGTCTGTTTGTTTGAATACCATAGCAACTACTGTAGCTATCTAGTAAACTTGCTAGCAACAGTGCATGTTAAATACATTTCTACCAGTAAATGAACACATTTCTTGCGGCAAATGTGTTAAATTATAGCCATGGTAAAAAGGGATAATCAACTCAGGGCTGTATGCATTCTCTGTTAATAATGCAACTCCGTGGAATGTCGTTCATTATTTTCCAAAGAACACATAACCCCTCGTTGATTATCCCAATGCATGTCTTGTCTGTTTCTTGTAAGGAGAAGAGTGACAGAATACATCACAATAACACAAAGATTACATTTTGCCATGCTGGGGATTTTATGAGACACAGAGAACACAGGTGATTAGTGCGAGAGATAGATCACATGCTTTTTGGCAGTGAAGAGGGTGGCGTTTGCCAAAACCTATTGAACTGAATTGATTACCTGTGAGAGACTGTAGATCTCTGTAGAAGATGTCATACCTATTTAGCGTCTCTGGCACAATTCTGTCTGTGGGTGGTATAGGACAGTCCGCTTGCTACATCCTTATGACGGAACTACTGGCACAGATGCATGAAATTAAGGTGATATTCTGCCTGTTCTTATGAGGACCAATATGGCAAACACATGTTGGCAGCTGCAAATGTTCTGGGCACATTGTTTCCAGTGTGATCAATCGTTAGTTTGAAGCAGTGGGAAGAGTTTCAAAGAAAAGCTTCCCATAACATTCTTGTGTTCCACATACATCTATTCAGATGACAGGATAGCTTTTATTTGAGTGTTCTCGATAGAAATGAATAAATTGGGATGATAAATTACTGTGTGGGCCTGTGCTCATCACAGGTGGTTACAGAGTGATTCCTCACGAAAACCATTTAAAAAATACCATGAATTGGGGGATTTTCACAAAATGCAATCCGTAGAATAGTCCTTTGGAAGAATGATTGTTGACATATTTGACATTTGTGTTACGCTCTGACCTTAGAGAGCTTTTAATGTCTCTATTTTGGTTTGGTCAGGGTGTGATTTGGGTGGGCATTCTATGTTCATTTGTCTAGGTTTTGTATTTCTTTGTTTTGGCCGGGTATGGTTCTCAATCAGGGACAGCTGTCTATCGTTGTCTCTGATTGGGAACCATACTTAGGTAGCCTATTCCTACCTGTGTTTTGTGGGTAGTTGTTTTCTGTTTAGTGTTCTGCACCTGACAGGACTGTTTCAGTTTTCCCTCTTGGTTTATTTTGTTTGAGTGTTTGTTGATCCAATAAAACCATGAACACTTACCACGCTGCGCTTTGGTCCGATCCTTCATGCAACGACGACGTTACAATTTGTATCTAAAAGCATAATTGAGAAATAATTCATCAAAGTTGACCTTAACCAGGCCTCTTTAAGACTCCACAATGTTTCATCTGAAGACACTACAAAGCAAAAATGTGTATCATATGAAGCTTTACCACTTTCTCTGTAATATGAGTGGTATTTTGATTTCAAGTTTAAAAAGATTTACTTTAATTTATAAATATTGAAAAATATAAACATGAAAATTGAAAATATAAAATGTTGGATTTGGCAAATGCTTCTTTATATTGTTAAATATAATATACTCTACGGTAAGTTTGAGTTGTATCCAGATTTCCATCCCTTCATACAGTTCCCATACCACTCTGGGGAATATGTTATTACCGGCAGTGCACACAAGGGATTCTATTTCAATTTTTTTATGCTAACAAAGTACTAGCGAATTCCCATAGCGGACACTAGCTTGAAAATCATTCCGTCGGTACTTCAAAATACCCTGGTATACAGTATATACAGCATACAGGCCAAGCATGTTTTAAAGTTATGGCCCATTTTATGCAGAGAAATTGGCATAGGAAGCAATGTAACCAATCACAGCCCTCCTTTTATTTGGATTGTTGCATATCCTGCAAATCACCAGCAGAGGGTGACCATTTTGAATCCATTTTCACATTCACTTAGAAATTGGAATCATAACATTAAAACTAGCAGAGAGCCCACCATGGAACTTTGACATGCTCGTAGAGTATATTATGTTCAACAATATTGAAACACTTGTCAAAATTCTAAAATGGTATATTTTCAATATTCATGTTTGTTTTTTGTTTTTCTATATTCAAATCCATATTTTTTAAGTTCCTTAAATCAATATACTACTCATATTACAGAGCAATCGGTAAATCTTTATATGACACCAATTTTTGCTTTGTAGCACCTTCAGATTAAACATGATTGAATCAAAGGTCAACATTTCATAAATATGCCAGCTTTGACTAATAATTTCTCAATTATGCTTTTAGATACAAATGTAGCAAATAATAATCCTTCCTCAAAAGGACTATTCTATATAGAACAAATTTGGTGGCTTTCGTAAGGAATCAATCTACAACCTAATATGAATAACTTCACGATCAATATTGTCCACGATCAATATAAGCATTTGTGGAGTTATTGATCAATTATATTCCAACAATGATTAAAGCATCACTTTCTAAAATATCTCAATTTATTTGTGAACATTCTGTGTACAATCAAGAATAGCCAACAGCTGGATAGGAAACACAGGGAGGTAAGGAAATGTAGTGAAAACATATGGAGCAGAGCAGAAAGTCGGAAGTGTGTAAAAAGCTCCAGGGAATTCCTGTCTGAACCCAACACGGTCAACCGCAAATTTACTGAGTAAATATGGTCAGCAGTAACGTAATGACAGATTGTATGTTTGGAAAATTATTATCTGGGATATTTTGTACGTTACATATTTTCAGGAAGAACTGGAGCATAGAGATCAATGCATGCCATCTAAATAGCTGATTATGACTTGTGAAAATCTGTGAATCAGTCACCTTTTGATGGAAGTCATGTAACCTTATACTTGAGATCATGCTAATGTATTTGTTAAAAACCATCCTGACAGACACCTCGTTAAGTTCGCTGATGCCACTGCCTTGATCAGCCTGTTGCATGATGACGAGGAACACCATGGCCCGATCCTAAATGACTTTGTAGAGTGGTGTGACGAATCACACTCAATACCAATAAGACCAAAGAGATGTCCATAGACTTCAGGAAGCATACAACACCTACCTCTGCAACATCTATCAGAGGTCAGAACATAGAGATTGTAGAGGAAGAATACAAATATCTGGGTGTCCTCTTGGACAATAAGCATCAGTGGAGTAAATTTACATACCTGATCTACAAAAAGAGTGAACAGAGGGTTTCTCAAAAAGCTGGGATCTTTTCATGTTAATTGTACTATGCTGACTCTGTTTTACAAATCTTTCATTGAGAGTATTTGAACTTTTTGTATTGTTTGTTGGTTTGGCAATTCCCCTGTCAGCCAGAGAAATATGCTGAGAAGGATTATCACCACAGCAAGTAAGGTACTTTGGAGTCAAATAGACAGGCCTGGATGAGATCTTTAAGGTCCCTCCGCAAGGCTCACAAAATCATTTTAGACCCAAGCCACCCCCTGTACCCAGACTTTGAACTTCTCCCCTCTGGGCGCAGGTATAGGACACCCCTCGGCAGGAAAAACAGAACTAGACAATCATTTGTGGCAGGTGTGATATCCCTCCTAAATAGCTCGGGCTAATGTTCCTATCGACCCAGTAAGGCCAGCAGGCTAGTCTATTTTTATTGATATGTAACTGTTATGAAAGTTGTATTGTCAATTTGTTTTGTTATTTAAACGCCGCTTTAAACGTGTACATGACACTGCAACAAAAATTCCCCATGGGGACAATAAAGTCAGTAAAGTAAAGTAAATCATAGCATAATCCCAGCAAGTCTGAGGAACTGATTCATTTGTGGGAAGTGTGGATTTCCGATGAAATACATATGGGTTGAGTCAACATAATATTATTTGTTGATGTCATGCCAAAGGTGTGCACTATATACCATCCATAATAAAGGCTTAGACGTGGGAAAGAGGAAGAGATCCATCAATACTAAGTCCCCTGAATCATCACCCTCCAACTCTCTCCAGCATTACTAAGTGAAACTCTCCTGTGACCAGATTCTTGTCTGCCTAGTTCTATGAATTAGGCAATGGACCGAAGTGTTCCTGTTTTGGGGGCGGGAGGAGGGGTTATGGGAAGAAGAAAAAAAGAACTTTTCTGCAAATGCTGCAGACCTCGTTTGATCTACTAACGCCACTGTAGACAATGTGCGTGCGGGTGGATCCGGAGGATTAGGGTGTCTGCATTGCACCCTGTTTGGGCCACGATTCAGGACGATATCAGCCCATTCAGGGCTGCAGAATCAGTCAAGAGACAGGGCCTGTACTCACAAAGAGTCTCAAGTGCTGATATAGCATCTGTTTTAGGTTTTAGATCAACATAAATAAGATTATATAGACAGGGTGGAACCTGATCCTAGATCAGTACTCTTACTCTAAGATATTTTTGAATATGAGCCCTCGGCCCTGATCACAGAATCAACGGCAAGCAGTCTTCCACACAGAATGGAGGATGTCCTCTCTGCAATCGATTATAGCAGGATACACTCTGTCAGCACATACACAATTATTCTTCTCTGTGTCAGAATCAGACATAAAAGCTATCCCGAGACTGTTGTTTCAAAATAATAAAGGCTGAATTCCATAATTGCATTATTTTTTGCAAACCCATAATTTTACGATTTCAACGATGTATAATATTCTGGCAAAGTAGTCATGCTGAAACGGCTGCAGACAAAGAGAACATGACAAAATACAGACCAGCTGATTCATTTTTCATCAGTCACACAATGCTTCTTTTGTCTTTTTTATGCTCCCCAACATTGTAGATGGTGTCCTTCACTCCTTTTTATTCACTTATAGCCCTGCACCTCCTTTCATTCTGTCCATGGCCAAATATGATATTGGGCTGTGGAATGAAGGAAGGAAGGACATAAACTTTAGGACTCGATAAGATTAGGAGGAAGAAAAAGACAAAAACATGTCTCCGATTATTATACGGGTAATCGTTAAGATCAACAGAAAGCCTAGGAGTCGAGAAGGGGAAAAATAAACCAATGATACTGGAGCCAAACTGGTCTAGTGCTCAGCTCTAATAAAAATGCATTTTATGGACTCACTGGAGAGACATTCAGAGATTCAATCAGATGGATATCTCAATCATTATGCCTAAAACACCAGTAGCCTGTGTCTCTTTCTACCTCTAGGTAAATCAGATATGCAGGAAGTGTGTTGGCATCTCTGACTCACAGTGTACCTGTATGCTTCAAGACTCCTAGGCTGGGATTTAATCTGAGGTGCACTATAGAACAGCTCACAAAAACATACTTTTAAAAGGTCAATTACACCTCAGCCGGAAAGCGCAGTGTGAATGACATTCTGCCCTAGTCACTGATTAATGTCGATATTTGTTTAATCAAATCTATCTAGTCATGTACAGTGGGGAGAACAAGTATTTGATGCACTGCCGATTTTGCAGGATTTCCTACTTACAAAGCATGTAGAGGTCTGTAATTTTTTATCATAGATACATTTCAACTGTGAGAGACGGAATCTAAAACAAAAATCCAGAAAATTACATTGTATGATTTTTAAGTAAATCATTTTATTGCATGACATAAGTATTTAATACATCAGAAAAGCAGAACTTAATATTTGGTACAGAAACCTTTGTTTGCAATTACAGAGATCATACGTTTCCTGTAGTTCTTGACAGGTTTGCACACACTGCAGCAGGGATTTTGGCCCACTCCTCCATACAGACCTTCTCCAGATCCTTCAGGTTTCGGGGCTGTCGCTGGGCAATACGGACTTTCAGCTCCTTCCAAATATTTTCTATTGGCTTCAGGTCTGTAGACTGGCTAGGCCACTCCAGGACTTTGAGATGTTTCTTACGGAGCCACTCCTTAGTTGCCCTGGCTGTGTGTTTCGGGTCGTTGTCATGCTGGAAGACCCAGCCACGACCCATCTTCAATGCTCTTACTGAGGGAAGGAGGTTGTTGGCCAAGACCTCACGATACATGGCCCCATCCATCCTCCCCTCAATACGGTGCAGTCGTCCTGTCCCCTTTGCAGAAAAGCATCCCCAACGAATGATGTTTCCACCTCCATGCTTCACGGTTAGGATGGTGTTCTTGGGGTTGTACCCCTCCTTCTTCTTCCTCCAAACACAGCGAGTGGAGTTTAGACCAAAAAGCTCTATTTTTGTCTCATCAGACCACATGACCTTCTCCCATTCCTCCTCTGGATCATCCAGATGGTCATTGGCAAACTTCAGACGGGCCTGGACATGCGCTGGCTTGAGCAGGGTGACCTTGCATGTGCTGCAGGATTTTAATCCATTACGGCGTAGTGTGTTACTAATGGGTTTCTTTGAGACTTTGGTCCCAGCTCTCATCAGGTCATTGCCCAGGTCCTGCCGTGTAGTTCTGGGCTGATCCCTCACCTTCATCATGATCATTGATGCCCCACGAGGTGAGATCTTGCATGACCATCATCTTGAACTTCTTCCATTTTCTAATAATTGCGCCAACAGTTGTTGCCTTCTCACCAAGCTGCTTGCCTATTGTCCTGTAGCCCATCCCAGCCTTGTGCAGGTCGACAATTTTATTCCTGATGTCCTTACACAGCTCTCTGGTCTTGGCCATTGTGGAGAGGTTGGAGTTTGTTTGATTGAGTGTGTGGACAGGTGTCTTTTATACAGGTAACGAGTTCAAACAGGTGCAGTTAATACAGGTAATGAGTGGAGAACAGGAGGAATTCTTAAAGAAAAACTAACAGGTCTGTGAGAGCCGGAATTCTTACTGGTTGGTAGGTGATCAAATACTCTTGAGGTGAGACAAAAAAGTATTAAGTCAGTCACCAATTGTGCAAGTTCTCCCACTTAAAAAGATGAGAGAGGCCTGTAATTTTCATCATAGGTACACTCAACTATGACAGACAAAATGAGAGAAACAATCCAGAAAATCACATTGTAGGATTTTTAATGAATTTATTTGCAAATTATGGTGGAAAATAAGTATTTGGTCACCTACAAACAAGCAAGATTTCTGGCTCTCACAGACCTGTAACTTCTTCTTTAAGAGGCTCCTCTGTCCTCCACTCGTTACCTGTATTAATGGCACCTGTTTGAACTTGTTATCAGTATAAAAGACACCTGTCCACAACCTCAAACAGTCACACTCCAAACTCCACTATGGCCAAGACCAAAGAGCTGTCAAAGGACACCAGAAACAAAATTGTAGACCTGCACCAGGCTGGGAAGACTGAATCTGCAATAGGTAAGCAGCTTGGTTTGAAGAAATCAACTGTGGGGGCAATTATTAGGAAATGGAAGACATACAAGACCACTGATAATCTTCCTCAATCTGGGGCTCCACGCAAGATCTCACCCCGTGGGGTCAAAATGATCACAAGAACGGTGAGCAAAAATCCCAGGACCACACAGGGGGACCTAGTGAATGACCTGCAGAGAGCTGGGACCAAAGTAACAAAGCCTACCATCAGTGTCACACTACGCCGCCAGGGACTCAAATCCTGCAGTGCCAGACGTGTCCCCCTGCTTAAGCCAGTACATGTCCAGGCCCGTCTGAAGTTTGCTAGAGAGCATTAGGATGATCCAGAAGAAGATTGGGAGAATGTCATATGGTCAGATCAAACCAAAATATAACTTTTTGGTAAAAACTCAACTCGTTGTGTTTGGAGGACAAAGAATGCTGAGTTGCATCCAAAGAACACCATACCTATTGTTAAGCATGGGGGTGGAAACATAATGCTTTGGGGCTGTTTTTCTGCAAAGGGACCAGGACGACTGATCCGTGTAAAGGAAAGAATGAATGGGGCCATGTATAGTGAGATTTTGAGTGAAAACCTCCTTTTGTCAGCAAGGGCATTGAAGGTGAAACGTGGCTGGGTCTTTCAGCATGACAATGATCCCAAACACACCGCCCGGGCAACGAAAGAGTGGTTTCGTAAGAAGCATTTCAAGGTCCTGGAGTGGCCAAGCCAGTCTCCTGTTCTCAACCCCATAGAAAATCTTTGGAGGGAGTTGAAAGTCTGTGTTTCCCAGCAACAGCCCCAAAACATCACTGCTCTAGAGGAGATCTGCATGGAGGAATGGGACAAAATACCAGCAACAGTGTGTGAAAACCTTGAAAAGACTTACAGAAAACATTTTACCTCTGTCATTGCCAACAAAGGGTATATAACAAAGTATTGAGATAAACTTTTGTTATTGACCAAATACTTATTTTCCACCATCATTTGCAAATAAATTCATAAAAAATCCTACAATGTGATTTTCTGGATTTTTTTCCCTCATTTTGTCATTCATAGTTGAAGTGTACCTATGATGAAAATTACAGGCCTCTCTCATCTTTTTAAGTGGGAGAACTTGCACAATTGGTGGCTGACTAAATACTTTTTTGCCCACTGTATGTCATGCAATAAAATGCAAATTAATTACTTAAAACTCATACATTGTGATTTTCTGGATTTTTATTTTAGATTCCGTCTCTCACAGTTGAAGTGTACCTATGATAGAAATTACAGACCTCTACATGCTTTGTAAGTCGGAAAACCTGAAAAATCGGCAGTGTATCAAATACTTGTTCTCCCCACTGTATAAACAAATCCATCACCGAAACCCAATTGATTGTATGCTCATGACTTATTTTATTTTTTATTTTTTTACCAATCCACACAATAGCCCGCATCTGCCTTTCACAGTCACACCTATCGTTGAAATAGCGAGCGGTGTAAATAGGCTGTACGGTGAGAACGAGAACCTTCCCTCCTACAAAGCCCATGGCGATGCCAGTGCATGGTGTAGAGGTTAAGCCATCCATTAGTGTCTAATCCAGCCAGTTCAGTACTGCATCTGTGTCATTCAAAGTGAGCATGGCAACTGAGATACTGTTTGTGTGCACTCTGGATATGATAACATGGGGTCATGAAGATTTTTGCACAGATGACTGGGCAGATAGCTAGCTAGCTTCACCGTAAGCCTCAGCTGTAGTTTTTTTTCTGTAAATAGGAGACATAAGCAAATAATTGATTACTGACAAAATAATGTTGATCTCTTGGGAAGAAGACTGTAAGGGACCTAAAATCATGCAGCGCATACATTTAACACTTCGCCAGCCAAATGCAGAATAACATCACACGTGGGTAAACCATCAAACTCATGTGCCACATTGGAGGGTATAGTGTAGACTAAGGCAAGCCACTATGGTAAAATGGTTACAGCTCTGAAGGAGTTAAATAATGTATCCAGTCAAGCATACACTCATCATGTGAATGAATGAGCTAGTAAGATATTGAACAGGGTTGGCAAGAAGTGTGAGCTTGGATTAGACTTTTGAAGAGACGTGCATGTTCGCATTACTTAATGCTTTATTGGTCCCCGTTCTCAATAAATTGCCTGGTGTATTGTCTACCAAGCTGTCTTTGTCGCAGTTTTAAATATTTCCCAGCCAATACAAACCCCCTAAACTCCAGCAGCAGTAAGTGTGATGTCATCTCCGGTGGGGAGTTGAAAGCCCAGTTTGTGTCTGATTGAATGAGAGCTCTGTATTCATTGCATGCGGCAGTGGAAAAGCACATAACTCATTTCAGAGGGCCTTGAGCAAATTTAAAGTGGCTGCAAGTGTAGTAAGTGTGCCTGACTGAGATTTCTTTTAAAGACTCCACTGAACTCATTAGTTCAATCAGACAAGACTGAGACATTCTGGAAGATAGCATTTAAGTTAAGACTTTATCCAAAAAAACTTTTTTTCCGCCACCCAAATAAAAACATCACAATTTCTTCCCAATTATATTGACTTACATCTAGATTGTTAACTGCTGTATACAATTTCAGCCAACATAGACTTGGGATGTTCTGACTTATTGAGCAGCATCTCATATGAACAGAATATGTAAAACCAACTCCCTCTGTTTTCCGTTTTTTGGGCAAAAAGATCAACTTAACTGCAGCCAGTAGAACATTTATCCATCTACAGTATCTGTGTTTTATATGACATTCGACAATTATTCCCAGCCAGTCCCATCTATTAGTTTTGAAGTGCTCATGATCAAGCAAGGCTTTGTACATGCCCAAAAGGTTAAAGTACTTATGTTAGCACAGTAGTCTGAGAAAGGATGTTCTTATATTCTGCATGCTAGGAACTAGGCATGTTTTTGCTATTACGTGGTGAACAACAGGGATTGTGCTTTATTTCATACATTTTTTACAATTTATTTCTTTCCTCTCTTTGGCAACTTAAGTTGATATTATATTCCTTTGTGTGTGATGGATTTGAAGCACATTGATATATTTTATTTTGACATTCATGTCCCGCTGTTCCGAACAGTCCGATTTTGGAGTCATAAACCTATCATTAGGCATCATTAATCCCCAGGCCCCTCGTTAAACTGGCTCTGCTGCACTCTACCCTGGAGGTATTACGACGACCTTAACTACCGTTGGCTGATAGACTTTGACAGAAATTATGACCTTAATAAAGTCTATTTGGTAACATTTGCATGCATAAAAAAATCTCATATCTGACACCAAAAAGACTGTCTGGCTCGGTTTTAGGGCTCCCTCAGGACGTCTCTTGGCAGGCGGAGCGAGATGTGCCACTCCAACTTCGAGAGGGATTGCAGTGGATGTGCGTATGACTAAATGACCATTACGGTCGTTAACAGCGACTTATAAAGTGCTTAGGGATCTCCGGTCAAAGTGGCCCCATCACACATGGTTTGTGCTGCTTGTTATTTTCTCTCTCTTTCTGGTATAATGTGAAAATAACAGTGTTAACTAGAAAGTGGTAATGTTCCTTCTGATGCTCCAACTGAGATCTTAAGTACATGGCTTATAGAGACTGTGTGGTCACCGAATGTAAGGCTCAAGAAAAACACTGTGGTCACATCAAGAATATACAGACAGCCGGGTTGGTGGGTTCAAATGACGGCATTAACTTAGAAGGTGCCAAATTCAATTCAAATGAAAAGTTGGCTTTGAATATGTCGAATAAACGATTAGAAGCTGATCAAGATGGTTGTTTGTTACTGGGGCTCTGCTATACAGTGTCAATATGTATTATTTTGTTCATAATAGAATCACCTATTACAAAAACAGGAAAAATCAAACGACTTGTAAATAGGGTCCAAAAAGACATAGGCATGCCATTTAGGACCAAATGTATGTAAATTGAAGAATCGTTCCATTTTTCTCCCAAGGCTCCTAATAAGAATTTGCCCCCAACTTGTGCTTTGGAATGTATACAGAGTTCTCGTTTTCCAAATTTAGACGTTTAACAGAACAACTGTAAAGAAAGTACAACAATAAAGCTGGGCTATGATGCTGTAAAACAGAACATGAGGGTGCCCCATGCTGTCTATATACACTAACTGAGTAGTTACAGGCAACTTAAGTTGAGTACCAAGTCAAAACAATAGCAAAAACAAAAATCACACTTAAATCATGAAAAGGGTTATAAAACCCAACAAATTGCCCAGCATGTTGTGAAGACATGCTACTGTAATTATTATATCTAGTCCATCAATCAAACAGACTTGCATCATCTTCAACTAGTGTCTGCATCCAAAACATATAAATCACAAACAAATGTGTGGCAGACAGTACATACAATCAATCTACTACATGGCCGATCATTGGTCACCACCACAGTGCATACTGTCCCTACCACATGATAATCCCCCTGGTAACTAAAGCTCAGCTCGTTACGGTTTATATAGTGAGGGAAGGAAGACAAGCCAAATAGAGGCCTGAGGATAAACATGCATAGATGCTCCCTCAAACTCAAACCACATGCCACAAATCGCAAATAAGCAAAGCACACTCTGAATATTAGATTATGCTCACTGTTTTTGATATTTCAAACTGATTACCCCAAATGTATTTGCTCCTGTACTTTCTATATCATTGATATGTTGCAAAACTACCATCTGCCTGTCCATCTACTTTTGTGTTTACCCTCTTGAAATGATGCGCAGGACACATTAATAAAGAGATGGCTAGTGGGGAAGATGACTGTATTAAAGTTGTCCTTGGGGAGAATGTTGCTGTTACTGTTTAAAGCTGAAATATGTCACTTTTCTGGCGACCTGACCAAATTCACATAGAAATGTGAATTATAGATCTGTCGTTTTCCTTGGAAGTCTAAGAAGCGATAGATCTGTTCAATGTGCACTGTTTCTAGGCTTCCTGTTCTTAAGTTTCCTTTCATTTCACATCAGCTTCAAACAGCTGAAAATATAATATTTTTGATGATGGAAAAGATATTTCACAGCGGTTTAGATGGTGCAATGATTCTTTACACTATACATTGGTTGTTTTGTCACATTGACTGAAATTAAGTGAACTATTTTAAGTTAAGGATAGGATAAAGTAATCCTTCTCCCCCCTTAAAAGACCTAGATGCACTATTGTAAAGTGGCTGTTCCACTGGATGTCATAAGGTGAAAGCACCAATTTGTAAGTCGCTCTGGATAAGAGCGTCTGCTAAATGACTTAAATGTAAATGTAAATGTTAAGGGACCAGCAAATGGTGAAGCGGTTTGTGCATAATGCACCTTTAATGTTTTGTGCAAGGCCTCTTTTATTGGTTATAAAGCAATTATTCTGTTTGGCATCAGTTCAGCTTTTGAACTCCAGTCTTCTCTCAGACAACATGAAGGGTCACTACTATCTTGCAGAAACTGTGAATGCCATTAATATGTAAACTCATGCTGTAGGAAAACCATATGTTCCTCAACATAATAATGGCCACTGTTGCTACACTCTTTTTTTCAGAATGCATTGGATTAAACACCTGGGGGTGGATTTCAGCTATCACAGATTATTAATTTACTCATAACTGACTGAAAATAACAGCCTGGTCCATTGGGGAAAACTAGAGGAGAAAAGGACACTTTCTTCAGGCTTGCTTCTGCAAGAGTCATTACTGTGTGCAGTTCTTATACAAAACGGTATTAAAAGAAAAATCATATTTTTGAACTGAGACCGTTTTTCAAGCACTGTTGTATGAGTTGGAATTGCCTTATAAGAAGTTAAATAACCTCTGTTCGCCTTCTTCAAAGACTGCTCCCCTTGTTGGGATCTCTCCATGCTTATTTTTTAATACATTTTTTAAAATGTCACCTTTATTTATCCAGGTAAGCTAGTTGAGAACAAGTTCTCAATTACAACTGCGACCTGACCAAGATAAAGCAAAGCAGTTTGACACATACACCAACACAGAGTTACACATGGAATAAACAAACATACAGTCAATGATACAGTAGAAAAAGTGTATATACAGTGTGTGCAAATGAGGTAAGACAAGGGAGGTAAGGCAATAAATAGGCCATGGTGGCGAAGTAATTACAATATAGCAATTAAACACTGGAGTGATAGATGTGCAGAAGATGAATGTGCAAGTAGAGATACTGAGGTGCAAAGGAGCAAGATAAATAAATAAATACAGTATGGGGATGAGGTAGTTGGATGGGATATTTACAGATAGGCTATGTACAGGTGCAGTGATCTGTGAGCTTCTCTGACAGCTGGTGCTTAAAGTTAGTGAGGGAGATATGAGTCTCCAGCTTTAGGGATTTTTGCAGTTCGTTCCAGTCAATGGCAGCAAAGAACTGGAAGGAAAGGCGGCCAAAAGAGGAATTGGCTTTGGGGGTGACAAGTTAAATATACCTGCTAGAGCACGTGCTACGGGTGGGTGCTGCTATGGTGACCATTGAACTGAGATAAGGCGGGGCTTTACCTAGGAAAGACTTGTAGATGACCTGGAGCCAGTGGGTTTGGCCACAGTACAAATTATTACTGAATTGTATATTTTGCATGTAAACTTGTTTGTCTACTACAGATTTGGAGAACTACATAATGAAAATGTATGCCTGTAAAAATGATATATACTCCAATGTACTACTATGATGATGACTATTATGATTTGACTTAACAGTACATTTTTTAAACATTTGATATTAACAAGATCAGAGTTGTACTGTATGTAACAAATCAAATCAAAGTGTATTGGTTGCATACACAGATTAGCAAATGTTAAAACAGGTGCAGCTAAATGCTTTTCTTTCTTGCTCCTACAGTGCAGTAATACAATATCAATAGAATACAATACCGATACGCAAATAATCGAGAACGTCCGAAACAAGCGAGAAATGCATCCCCTATATACAGTAAATATGTTTTACAAAAATTGCATTGGCCAATACAGTACAGTAATACCGTAATATATACAATTTATGGAGCAGAGACATTTATCCAAAGTGACAACAGTCCACACATTTTGGTATGTGACCCCAGTGGGAATCAAACCCGCAACTCTGGTGTTGCTAGTGACATGTTCTTATGAACTGAGCCACATACAGGACCACTATGATACATAAGAACAATTCAATACTGTAAATTACAATACACGATTCTACATCCGATTGCTTGCTCTCTGGGGTTTTAAGCTCGGTTTCTGTATAAACACTTGGTGACAACTGCTGATGTAAAAAGGGCTTTATAAATACATTTGATTGTATTGATTGATTAAAAAACAGGTGGAAAATGTATGATTACCATCCCCATGAGCAGACCACCCTCCTACAGGCCATTGATGAGGCATGAAATGATTTCAATCCAGACCTATGTTAGGCTTGGATTCGCAATGCCAAAAGGTTTTTCCCCAGGTGCATGAACAATGAGGATATTTACCGCAATTTCGATGAGAACCTAATGCCAAATGCTCAATACATTCCCTATGAGCGTACCACCCTCCTCCAGGGTCCAATTTTAATGGGTAGTGTAAGTCTATTGCCAAATGTGTAAACAGTGTAATGTAGCATACAACATTCAAAGGTCAATTTTGAAATGTATCTTACCATTTTTGCTATTGGATTAACTGGTTGTTAAAATAACTAGATTGAGAAGATATGATTATGTTGTGTTTTGGCGATTAACCAATGTACTCATTATATTTCACAGTATATTTTGGATCAATGGTCACTTACATTTTGGATCAATGGTTGTGTGGTGAAAGATGTCTACAAACAAAATTAATACACAATGAAAGGTTTTGAATGTAAGACTGGCTGTGTTACAAGTGTTACAAATTTGGAGTTTTTACTAAGAGTTTTAAAAAATTCACCACATACTTGTGAATATAGTACCAACGCGATTTATAAACTGTAAGTTGTCTCACATATTGTGGTTTGAGAGGAGACAGGGAGGAGACAGGGAGGAGACAGGGAGGAGACAGGGAGGAGACAGGGAGGAGACAGGGAGGAGACAGGGAGGAGACAGGGAGGAGACAGGGAGGAGACAGGGAGGAGACAGGGAACCTCTAGTCCAAAATTCACAGTTTACAAGGATCACTGCTCTGAAGAATCTCCAGGAATTGCTGTTTATGGCCCCCTGTTGGATTATGAGGAAATGGAAACTGTGTTGAGATGGATGTTAATTTAACATACACTGAGTGTACAAAACATTAAGAATACTTTCTCTTTCCATGACATAGACTGACCAGGTGAATCCAGGCGAAAGCTATGATCCCTTATTGATCTTACCTGTCAATATAATGTACTTCAATCACTGTATCAGGTATTCCCAAACTGGGGTACGCACAATATAAATGTGATTCACATTTAAAATATATATATATAAAATAATTTTTCAAACAGTACATTTATATTTTCCAACGGGGCTATTACATTTGGGTGAGTTTTTTTCCCGCCACAGTAGCCTCGTTTCACTGCCCAAAATAATATATAACCATCTAGTGTTCAGTGAAATAACAACACAATGTCAAATACAGGTAGCCTAGTCAAATAATTAACATCCAATCACAGAAACCATTACTCTCTAGCCTTCACCTTCACTCTTGCGCAGAAATTTAGAAACGAACCATGACAATTTGAAAAATAATCCATGGGAGTTTTTTGAGCGAGAATAAAGATAACTTTCGAGTAGAAGACATGTATAAAAGCAACAGATACCATTAACAAGAAGGGGAAAGAAGCGTCTTATATGGTGAGCTACCGAGTGGCTAGGACAGGCAAGACCCATACTATTGTGGAGGACTTCATTCTTCCTTCTGCCGCAGATATGGCTGGGACAATGCTGGGGAAAAGGACAAACAAACTATACAGACAATGCATTCATCAAACAACATTGTTTCACGACACATCAGTGACATGCAGGAGATGTTTTGAAACAATTACAGCTTCGCATACAAGCCAGTGAATTCTATGAGTTACAGCTGGATGAGTCAACAGACGTGGCGGGCCTGGCACAGCTCCTGGTATATGTCTGTTACTTTTATGGGGGGTCAAATAAGGAAGACATCCTCTTTTGCAAACCACTGGAAACCAGGACAACATGAGAGGATATTTTAAAGTACTGGACAGCTTTGTGACATCAAATGGACATTGGTGATCAAGATGTGTTGGTGTCTGTACTGATGGCGCAAAAGCCATGACAGGGAGACATAGTGGAGTGGTAACGCGCGTGCAAGCAGTTGCTCCCGACGCCACTTGGATACACTGCAGCATCCACCAAGAGGCTCTTGCTGCCAAGGGAAAGGCTGACAGCTTGAAAGACGTTTTGACCACTACAGTGAAAATCGTTAACTTTGTTAAAGCAAGGCCCCTAACTCTCCTGTATTTTCTGCATTATACAATGATATGGGCAGCGACCATGTAACGTTTTTACAACATACAGAAGTGCACTGGTTATTAAGGGGCAAAGTATTGACCCGTTTTTTTTTTTTAATTGAGAGACGAGCTTAAAGTTTTCTTTACTGACCATCATTTTCACTTGTCTGACCGCTTGTAATGACGACGAGTTTCTCACACGACTGGCCTATCTGGGTGATGTTTTTTCTCGCCTAAATGATCTGAATCTAGGATTACAGGGACTCTCCGCAACTATATTCAATGTGTGGGACAAAATTTAGGCTATGATTAAGAATTTGGAGCTCTTCTCTGTCTGCATTAACAAGGACAACACAAAGGTCTTTCCATCATTGTATGATTTTTTGTGTGCAAATGAACTCAAGCTTACGGACAATGTCAAATGGGATATAGCGAAGCACCTGAGTGAGCTGGGTGCGCAATTACACAGGTACTTTCACAAAACAGATGACACAAACAACTAGATTCGTTATCCCTTTCATGCCCTGCCTCCAGTCCACTTACTGATATCTGAACAAGAGAGCCTCATCGAAATTGCAAGAAGTGGTTCTGTGAAAATGTAATTTAATCAGAAAACACTGCTAGAATTCTGGATAGGGCTGCACTCAGAGTTTCTTGCCTTGGAAAATCATGCTGTTAAGACACTGATGCCCTTTGCAACTACTTACCTATGTGAGAGTGGAGAGTTATTCACAATTTTTGATGAACAAATAAGGTTTTATATGTAAGATGGCTAAATAAAGAGCAAAAGTCTTGATTATTATTATATTGTTATTTGTGCCCTGGTCCTTTAAAAGCTCTTTGTCACTTTCCACGAGCCGGGTTGTGACAAAAACTCACACTCATTCTTATGTTTAATAAATGTATTGTATTGTGTGTGTGTGTGGCAGGCTTACAATGATGGCAAAAAACAACATTTGAGAGTGCGCTGACCCTAGTGCTAGTGGGGGTATGCAGGGTCTATAAAACGTTTGGGAACCACTGTTGTAGATGAAGGGGAGGAGACAGGTTAAAGAATAATTTTTAAGCCTTGAGACAATTGAGACATGGATTGTGTATGTGCCATTCAGAGAGTGAATAGGCAAGACAAAATATTTAAGTGCCTTTGAATGTGGTATAGTAGTACAGTAAGTGCCAGACGCATTGGTTTGTGTCAAGAACTGCTGCAACGCTGCTGGGTTTTTCACGCTCAACAGTTACCCATGTTTATCAAGAATGGTCCACCACCCAAAGGACATCCAGCCAACTTGACACAACTGTGGGAAGCATTGGAGTCAACATGGGGGTAGGAGGGGGCAACTCAATATTTGGAAGGTGTTCTTAATGTTTTCTACAGAATGTATACTGTCAGTGCCGAAGCTTACTAAGCTTGTCATTTCTTCTACGCTTGTCATTTCTCTCTATCTTCTCTCACTCTCATCCTCTTAATCTATTGGGACAAATACTCTGATTGATTTGACATTCTGCAACACTTAAGCAAGAGAAACAAGTGTGCTAACTGTTATTCATCACTGGGAAAGAGAGAGAGTGAGAGAGATTGATGGAACTATGAGTTTCCTATTACTAAACAACACTTTAAACATGATCATTCCATGTCATGCAAGATTGGTTTATATGAGGCCAGTTCTGGTGTAAATAATACATAATCTCTTTTAGGTTGATTGGTGGGCCAAAACTCATTAGAAAACTTTCCTGCTCCTTATTAGTGAATAGCACGCACTCTCAACCTTGCCCCTCTGTTAAATGGAGAGGTGGTAGGAAGGAAATATGTGGGGAGCGTTAAGAGATACATGACCGAAGTACACCATATTAGTTTAAAAAGGCCCATGGTTTTAGAGGTAGATATAATATTTGCAACTTTTCTGTAGAAATTGTGTTTATTTTGTTCTCTGACTGGATAGATTATTGTTCATGGCAATAAGTGCAACATTTTGGGAACTCAATGGTTTATTCAACAACTTGCCATGACTCCAGGACCACTTTCCCTACTAGTCTACACAGCATAGCCTCCATTTAATAATGCCCCTTCTATCACAGTTCTATAATCTTATGCAAAACAGGTGGTTTTAAATAAGTTATTGAACATTAGAAAAGGTAGTACTATTATACCATATTATAGAGGGCAGATAATTTGAATTGTATTTTATTTTACTTATTTATTTAACTAGGCAAGTCAGTTAAGAACAAATTCTTATTTACAATGACGGCCTACACCGGCCAAACCTGGACGACGCTGGGTCAATTGTGTGCCGCACTATGGGACTCCTAATCACAGACAGGCTATCAATTGAGACAAATGAACTAACCTTGCTCTTCGAAGTCATACTGTATGTCCGAGTCATGCCCATGTAACAGTTTCTTCCATCCTTCTCATTGCCTTTCTTTTCCACCTAAAGACAAGGACAGTTCTTTTAAAATAATGATTGGCAATCAGTGGTGTAAAGTACTTACGTAAAAATACTTTAAGGTACTACTTAAGTCGTTTTTTGTGGTATCTGTACTTTACTTTACTATTTATATGTTTGACTACTTTTACTTTTACTCCACTACATTCCTAAAGAAAATAATGTACTTTTTTCTCCATAAATTTCCCTGACACCCAAAAGTACTTGTTACATTTCGAATGCTTAGCAAGACAAGAAATTTGTCAAATTCACACACTTATCAAGAGAAGGTCCCTGGTCATCCCTGCTACCTCTGATCTGGCAGACTCCGTAAACACAAACGCTTAGTATATAAATAACGTCTGAGTGTTGGAGTGTGCCCCTGGCTATCCTTAAATGAAATAAAACAAGAATATCGTGCCATCTGGTTTGCTTAATATAAGGAATGTGAAATGATTTATACTTTTACTTTTTATAGTTAAGTATATGTTGGCAATTACATTTACTTTTGATACTTAAGTATATTTAAAACCTAATACTTTTAGACTTTTACTCAAGTAGCATTATACTGGGTGACTTTCACTTTTACTAGAGTCATTTTATATTAAGGTATCTTTACTTTTACTCACGTATGACAATTGGGTACTTTTTTCAACACTGTTGGCAATCAATATCAATATTACTTTAGCAAAACTGGACACTTCAAAAGAATCAAACATACTTAGATTAGCTTGGCATTTTTCACCTTGTTCGCACATGGCGCCAAAACGCCCAGTTCTCGTGGCAAGCACCTGTCAAGGACAGTTAAGTGTTATCAGCTACTGCAAATAAAATGACAGATGCACAACTACCATGGACGATATATTTTGGCTACTATCCTAGATAATACGAGAAAGGTAGCACTTTTGGTAAATTACAACTTTTGTATCCTGTATAGCCTTTGGCTATGAGTAGAAAACATTGCCCCTCAAATTCATCCAGTATGTACTCTAGGATGATAGCATGGTAATGGCATAGCCTAGCTTGTAACCAAACGTTGTTACCTCAATACTATTTAATTTAACAATTCAAATCGGCAGTTAATATTAGCCTACCACAAATATGGCCAATTCTAAAAAAGAAAAAACCACAAATATGGCCAAGTCTAAAAAAATAACATAAAAAAAAATAAACGAGCACCTAACTCAACATTTGAATGGTGATTTCGATTTGGGCATAGTCTACATTTCTTTTGCATTTTTTGCACCGTTCTTACCCTGCGCCAAAAATGCTCCTCGACGCGCTGGCAGAAAACAGACGTCTAGGAGATATATAAATGATCAAATGTATTCTATAGTCTTATTAGTGTAGGTCTAGTTGTCAGTAAAAATGACTAGGTCTGTGCACAGCCACTAAAGATTATGTATTTAAAAGTAAAGTCAAAATATAATATATTTTTAGGAATGAAAATATTATCGTTATAAAATTCGTTTGGCCCGTAAAATAAGATTGTATCCAATCGGTTGTCGAAATATGCCTAATTTAAATGTCTCACTTTAAGCGTAAACCAATCCAGCTGGGCAAGGCTTGATGGCCGAACGTTACGGATATTTTTTCGTGCTTCATTACAACACAGATTAGCACTAATGGGATTTTCCAAGATTTGATGACATTAACAAACAGTACACTCCAACTGAGTTCCACCTCTGGTTTTTCGTCTCGCAGTCTGTGTGAGTTTGAGGGGTGGGGCCAACTCAACTTCATGCATGCGGAGACTCCGGCAATAGATGGGGTTGGACGCAAATAACCCAGGATTATGAGTGACTTGTCTGAGTTGGAAGGTTTCCGACGCTTAAAAGTGGATTTATGTGGAAATTGCATTAAGAGAGTGATTTACTATCAAGAGCCTTCTTATAAATAACTGCGCTGACTGAAAGAAATAGCAAAATACATACAAACATTTTTCAGTGGATTCATTTGAAAGATTACTTTCTCATTTTATTTGAAATGAGTTGCAGATTTTTGAATTGCCATAAATAATGCACATGGAGAGTCCAAATGTTTGATGGCAACATAAATTGCCAACTGATAAAATACAACAAAGGGAATGATTTGTCTCTCTATAATGATGATGGATCTCTTTCCCATCTCATGTGGAGGTGTCATGTAGGAGGAGTTCTTTGAAACCAAACAAGTTACGAATTTTCCCTTATAAAATAGGAAATTGAGACCCGACACCTCACTGGATCTCACCATAAGAGGTTCGCAATGCACAGGTAGGTGGAATATTAAAATATGTTATTCCGCTGTGTATTCTGTTTGACTGGATTACTGATAATGCATTTTGGAATAGTTTAGATCTCTGTAATTATGGGAAATATTATGGGATCTCTAAGTAATATGGGAAATATTATGGGATCTCTAAGTAATATGGGAAATAAATTATATCATCATCATTAAATGTAAATCATCTAAATTACATATTTATTAGGCTAGCCTATTAGCCTACTATGGCTTAATTAGCTTTTAATTAATGATGAATAATAGGCCTACCTCTAATAAACAACCCTCATTTAAATGTCAAAATGAAAGTATTTTTGAAGTGTTATTATTATGATGTTTTTTTTCATTATGGCAATCA
This sequence comes from Oncorhynchus nerka, assembly GCF_034236695.1. Taxonomy (NCBI): domain Eukaryota; kingdom Metazoa; phylum Chordata; class Actinopteri; order Salmoniformes; family Salmonidae; genus Oncorhynchus; species Oncorhynchus nerka. Next base: position 25,069,465 of record NC_088398.1, on the reverse strand, counting down.
TGTTAGTATTCAACTTTTCAAATGTCAGTGACATTGAATTGGATCTTGTTTTATTTTGTCTGCTGTTATTATGTAGAACCAGGTCAGGTGTAAGGAAAAATAGTGTTTGTCTGAACAATATATTTTCTGTTATTAACACTCAAAAATGCATTTTCGAAAGAGGAATCATCTAATTTTCAGTAACCTATGTGCATGAGGAACCCCGTGATGTTTAATAAAATAGATTTCTCACTTTTTCTGGAAAGAAATCTGAAATTTGAGACATCCTAAATGCCTCCGTTTGTATCCATTAGGGGTGCCCTGATTGTATGGTGGCATGCTTTTGGTTCTGCTGGTCGCTATTCAAGCATATTTAGGGAATAGAGTGCGCAGAAATTGAGCATTTATTTTGGCACTCCACATGTGGCAGCAGCAATTTGGCAGTTAATTAAAACAGCACTGGCCTCTTTTATCTCCCTCTCTCCTTCTTGCTCTCCTCGTTCTCCCTCTCTTTCTTTCTCTCCGTTTTTCTGTATCTGTCTGTCTCTGTCTGCTTCTCCACCAGTCTTACATAAATACTGACCCCTTGAGTTCCGCTTCAAAGAGAGAGTGATAGGAAAGGTGGGAGACAGACAATTGGAGACTGAGATTATGGTAGAGAGAGATGCTGGAGTGGACTGGGGCAGGTGGAGATCTCCAATAGATTTTATTTTCTCTTCAGAAGACCATTGTAGGCAGCTGAAAGTCAGCATGGTGTGCTAGCATGTGCAGCATGCAGACACACAGTGCAGCTAACCCTGACTGCTGGCGCCCCATAGACTATGAGTGCGTTTGAAAGGGCAGGGTGGTGCTGGTAACACAGGAATTCTCCTCCTTGTAGATCTCAGAGGGAGCTACCAGACAAGGAGTTGGAGGAGGAAGTAAGGAAGGAAGGAAGGAGAGAGATCTACTGTACTGTACAGAGCAGGCAGTCCTGTAGTGTTATAGTCAACATCTGTAGCACATTTTACCCAGCATTCCCTGTACAGGAAGTGATTACCCAAATGGGCTGTGGAGGCTCCTGAAGCATTCCAGTGGCAGAGCCAGGTGTTTTTCGGCACACGTGCACATGCAGATGCCATGCATGGTGCTACTACTACCTGCTGCTTTAGATTAGAGAGTGTTGATGGTGCTGAGCAGTCTTTCGGGCCTAGAACATGAAGGAGAGTGACTACTGATAACGCTTTCCTACCACCTACAGTTGAAGTCAGAATGTTACATACACTTAAGTTGGAGTCATTAAAACTCGTTTTTCAACCACTCCACAAATTTCTTGTTAACAAATTATAGTTTTGGCAAGTCAGTTATGACATCTACTTTGTGCATGACACAAGTAATTTTTCCAACAATTGTGTACAGACAGATTATTTCACTTATAATTCACTGTATCACAATTCCAATGGGTTAGAAGTTTACATACACTAAATTGACTGTGCCTTTAAATAGCTTGGAAAATTCCAGAAAATTATGTCATGGCTTTAGAAGCTTCTGATAGGCTAATTGACATCATTTGAGGTAATTGGAGGTGTACCTGTGGATGTATTTCAAGGCCTACCTTCAAACTCAGTTCCTCTTTGCTTGACATCATGGGAAAATCAAAAGAAATCAGCCAAGACCTCCACAAGTCTTGGGGGCAATTTTCAAATACCTGAAGGTACCATGTTCATCTGTACAAACAATAGTACGCAAGTATAAACACCATGGGACCACGCAGCCGTCATGCCGCTCAGGAAGGAGACGCGTTCAAATCATTCCCAAAACAACAGCAAAGGACCTTGCGAAGATGCTGGAGGAAACAGGTACAAAAGTATCTATATCCACAGTAAAACGAGTCCTATATTGACATAACCTGAAAGGCCGCTCAGCTAGGAAGAAGCCACTGCTCCAAAACTGCCATAAAAAAAGCCAGACTATGGTTTGCAACTGCACATGGGGACAAAGATCGTATTTTTTGGAGAAATGTCCTCTGATCTGATGAAACAAAAATAGAACAGTTTGGCCATAATGACCATCATTATGTTTGGAGGAAAAAGGGGGATGCTGGCAAGCCGAAGAACACCATCCCAACTGTGAAGCACGGGGGTGGCAGCATCATGTTGTGGGGGTGCTTTGCTGCAGGAGCGACTGGTGCACTTCACAAAATAGATGGCATCATGAGGGAGGAAAATTATATGGATATATTGAAGCAACATCTCAAGACATCAGTCAGGAAGTTAAAGCTTGGTCACAAATGGGTCTTCCAAATAGACAATGACCCCAAGCATACTTCCAAAGTTGAAGCAAAATGGCTTAAGGACAACAAAGTCAAGGTATTGGAGTGGCCATCACAAAGCCCTGTCCTCAATCCTACAGAAAATGTGTGGGCAGAACTGAAAAAGTTTGTGCGAGCAAGGAGGCCTACAAACCTGACTCAGTTACACCAGCTCTGTCAGGAGGAATTGGCCAAAATTCACCCAATTTATTTTGGGAAGCTTGTGGAAGGCTACCCAAAATGTTTGACGCAAATTAAACCATTTCAAGGCAATGCTACCAAATACTAATTGAGTGTATGTAAACTTCTGACCTACTGGGATGAAAGAAATAAAAGCTTAAATAAATAATTCTCTCTACTATTATTCTGACATTTAACATTCTTAAAATAAAGTGGTTATCCTAACTGACCTAAGACAGGACATTTTTACTTGGATTAAATGTCAGGAATTGTGAAAAATTGAGTTTAAATGTATTTGGCTAATGTGTGTGTAAACTTCCGACTTCAACTGTATATCCTCACTATCATTGCTTCTCTCCCTCTCTTCCTTTCTATCTACTCTCCTCACTCACTCACTCACTCACTCACTCACTCACTCACTCACTCACTCACTCACTCACTCACTCACTCACTCACTCACTCACTCACTCACTCACTCACTCACTCACTCACTCACTCACTCACTCACTCACTCACTCACTCAATTTTGGCATGGGAAACATATGTTTACATTGCCAAAGCAAGTAAACATAATTTCCCCATTTTGTCACCAAAGCCCCATATACCACCCACCACTGTGACCTGTATCCTCTCGTTGGCTGGCCCTGGCTAGATATTCATCGCCAAACACACTGGCTCCAGGTCATCTATAAGTCTTTGCTAGGTAAAGCTCCGCCTTATCTCAGCTCACTGGTCACCATATCAACACACACCCGTAGCACACGCTCCAGCAGGTATATCTCACTGGTCTTCCCCAAAGCCAACACCTGCTTTGGCCGCCTTTCCTTCCAGTTCTCTGCTGCCAATGACTCGAACCAATTGCAAATATCGCTGAAGTTGGAGACTTATATCTCCCTCACTAACTTTAAGCATCAGCTATCTGAGCAGCTTACCGATCGACGCACCTGTACACAGCCCATCTGTAAATAGCCCATCCAACTACCTACTTCATCCTCATATTGTTTTTATTTACTTTTTTGTTGCTCTTTTGCACACCAGTATTTCTACTTGCACATCATCTGCACATCTATCACTCTAGTGTTAATTTTCTAAATTGTAATTACTTCGCTACTATGGCCTATTTATTGCCTTACCTCCTTACTCCATTTGCACACACTGTATATATATTTTTCTATTGTGTTATTGACTGTACTTTTGTTTATGCCACATGTAACTCTGTGTTGTTATTTTTTGTCGCACTGCTTTGCTTTATCTTGGCCAGGTCGCATTTGTAAATGAGAACATTTTCTCATCTGGTCTACCTGGTTAAATAAAGGTGAAAAAATAACATTACATTTTTTTTTATAAACAAAAGTGAAATAAACAATCAAAAACTAACAGCAAACATTACACTCATAATAGTTTAAAAGGAATAGACACATTTCAAATGTCTTATTATGGCTATGTACAGTGTTATAACTATGTGCAAATAGTTAAAGTACAAAAGGGAAAATAAATAAACATAAATATGAGTTGTATTTACAATGGTGTTTGTTCTTCACTGGTTGCTCTTTTCTTTTGGCAACAGAGGTCCTGAGCATTCTGGAGCAGGTTTTCATCAAGGATCTCTCTGTAATTTGCTCTGTTCATCTTTGCCTCGATCGTGACTAGTCTCCCAGTCCCTGCTGCTGAAAAACATCCCCACAGCATGATGCTGCCACCACCATGCTTCACCGTAGGGATGGTGTCAGGTTTCCTCCAGGCAGTGTTGTGAAGTACTTAAGTAAAAAATACTTTAAAGTACTACCTAAGTATTTTTTTTTGTTGGTGTCTTTACTTTACTATTTTTATTTTTGACTTTTGCTTTGTACTGGAGTACTTTTTACTCCATACATTTTCCCTGACACCCAAAAGTACTTGTTACATTTTGAATGCTTAGCAGGACAGGAAAATGGTCCAATTCACACGCTTATCAAGAGAACATCCCTGGTCATCCCTTCCCATTCTAGATGGAATTTGTATTTGTTGTCCTGGTATGTGGACCTTTTTTGGAACACCATTATTTTTGTCTTACTGAGATTTACTGTCAGGGGCCAGGTCTGACAGAATCTGTGTAGAGGTTCTAGGTGCTGCTGCGGCCCCCCTTGGTTGGGGACAGAAGCACCAGATCTTTAGCAAACAGTGGACTCTCTCTCTCTCTCTCTCTCTCTCTGTTTATGCTGGACTGTTGTCTCGAGGCAGCTGGCCATTGTGTTTGTCTCCCCTACCATCGACCTGTGGGCGGGTTTGGCTAATGCGACTGGAGCTTACAGCTCGGAGGCAGAGATGGGAGTATAATAAAATAAAAGTAAATCAAACATTGATGTACTGTATGCCTGGGTGAAAGTGCACATAACCTCCCTGTTTCTTCGCTGCCTGCAGTTGTTGAACCAAATGATCTGGATCTGAATCCAAAGAAAAAAAGAAAAAAAAGGCCCAGTTAAAAGCCCTTACACTGGAGCTAATCTCTCCATTCGGTGCCTATGTGGCAGGCACCACCTAGCAGTAATTTCATTATATTACAAACATAGGAGGTGTGTTGGAGTCCATAAGTTGCACCAGAGCAGGCTCTGTAGGCTGCCACAGTTTGTAGGTGTTTCCCTGTGTCTGTGTGGAAGCAGAGGAAGGCAAGGCAGCTTGTGGGGAGGACAGGGCCTGAAATTTTGGGAGTGGAACGAAACGCTTGTGTGTACTCTTACTTTATTCAGTGCTTTAACACAGGTTGTGTTTATCGCCTGTTTACTGCTCGGCTCTTTTTCATTGTCTCACTCACACTTGCTGCTGATTGCAACTGCCAGAGTTATCTTTCCCTCATAAAGTAGTGTCTAGTGTTCTGGGTTTAAAGGTGCACTATGTAGAAATCTCTCTGCCATTTCATTGTTGCTAAAATTCTAATAGTTCACATAATTTCAGTTTATGTGACAAAACAAGCAAGTGTAGAGAATCATTGTACCATCTAAACCGCTGTGAAATATATTTTCCGTAACCAAAAATAATGTATTTTCAGCTATCTGAAGTAAAAGATGCATAAGCGAAACTTAAGAACAGGAAGCATAGAAATGGCGCACATAGAACAGTTCCACCGCTTCTTAGACTTGCTTTTAATGAGAATGATAGCTAGAACTCATATTTCTATGTGAATTTGGTTGGGTAGCCCAAAGAGTTACATATTGCAGCTTTAAAATGGAAAAATATGATAGAGAGCTAAAGACAGTTTTTGAAAATATTGTTGGATTTAGGTGCAGTTTTTAGGGAGTTTTAGAGTAAAGTGGAGTGGAGTGGAGATGTCTGTTTTGGCTTAATGATTCTACAGTATAAGCAGTGCTTGATTTAGGCAGGAGATCACCGGAACTTAGTATCGGCACCTCTGATTTTCTATTGCTTGAGTTCTTGCACCTGTTACAGAATAATATTATTAGCTCAAAAGTATTGCTGAGTCCCTGAACCTAATTCAGTCCAAGTCAAACACTGAGCATAAGTATGTGTCTGATTTTAGGACCCCAAAATGTACAGTGTTCTGGGAGTCACAATCAGAACATTGGTTTTGGCTAACCATAATAATCAGGACTATTTGAATGCACTTTTGGTCTCTTGAATGTCATTGAATTAACTTAATTTACATTATGCAATAGAGTATGGTACAGTGTCACTCCATTACTGCTTTACTGAGCTCACATTTTCTTGTACTGCTCCTACCACATCAGCCAGTGAATTAGGCCTCTGAGATCTAAATTACGTTGTCTTGACAGGTTCATCGGTAGGCTAGGTTTCTGACTCTGAGCTCTGTGTAGTGGCACTTTCTCAGTTTCGACAAATTCCCAGAGGGCGGGAGCTCCCTTTCACTGGAGCCTGCCTGATTTAATAATTGATTCATCAAAAGGACTTACAAAGCAGGGCAATTGAATCTCCTGACTATTTGATGAGGGAGTTCAGTTCCATTCAGATGAATGGAGCCGGCTGTGAAGAAGGGGACACAGTGCTTGTGTCTGTTTAATGGATGAGGGAACCGAGACAGAGCACATAGAAAACTGTCAAGAAATGGCACTGTGGCCCCAGAGTAGCTCAGTGAGATGTTCCTCATATCCAGAGGACAGGTCAGCTGTCAATGTGGAAGGATGACTCTCATGTTGTCATGTTGTGTGTTTTGTGTCCATCTTGCTCTTCATCTGTTTTACTGTCTTATCACTCTACGTATTTTCAACCATCTTTCGTCCTCATATCTCTCACGCTCTCTCACACGCTGCACTCTCTCTCGTTATCTCTCTCTCTCTCTCCTCTCTAGCACCCCTTCTCTCTCTATCTGAGTATCAGTCGTCCGTTGCCACTTCTAGGCTTATCGCCACGCCGTAATATAAAGGTAGGACATGGATGGGACAGAGTGTGCTTCATCGGCAGGTAGTAAAACGTCGTAGGCGGAGTGCGGTGTGAAACATCTCTTAAATTACTCAGCCCTGGTCTGGACGTGTTGTTCTAGGTTGTTCATTCCCCTGGTCCAGGACATGTCCCCCTTGCTCTCCAAGCATCCCTCTCAATTAACAAACCTTATCGTTTTTGGCTCTCGACAGTAAATATAGGGGTAGGTGTTGAAGAAATGTCTCTAATATTCACCTCAAAAGGCAAATAAACCCGGGCAGCAGCAGAGGAGAAAGCTGGGGTGCAGGTGGGTGTTTTTGGAGATCATTTAAAAAATGTTTTAAATCCTTAAGCTGGTTAACTGAGATCTTTGACATGGCTTGGCAAGGCTAGTCTGCCTAAAGGAGTATTTAGGGTGTCAAACTGTTTGTCCGTATGCATGTGGACCACAGTATGCGCAATTGCCTTCATACTGTGTGCTGCTGTGGTGTGTTAGTGTGTGTGCCTGTTGTTGTTCTGTTTCAGCTTCTTTGCTGTGTGTGTGTTTGAATTTTGACGTTTTATTAGTCGTATGTACAGGATACACATGGTATACGCCATCCAACGAAATCCTTACTTGCAGGTTCCTTCTCGACAATGCAACAACAATAAGAACTAATAAAACATGAGAATATGAACATAAAGTAAATGGCTCAGTAGAATATAATACATATTTTAGCATAAGTATAATACAAGAGGGCACAATTTACAGTCCAATATTTACACGTGTTTTGGGGAGCAAGTATTTAAATTGTGCAGTATATAGCAATCATAATAAGGGTCTGGTAGCAGCAGTTGTGATGTGTGTGTGTGTGTATAGCATGAATGTGTGTGTTTGTGTGTGTGTGTGTGTGTGTGTGTGTGTGACTTCTTCACATACTAACTCGCCGCAACAGAGGGACCCAGTCAGCGGCCCTTAATCTCAGAGACTCCCCTCGGAGAGACACTCTTATTCATCATGATGGACGAGACCCCTTAATTAAATACTGTCCCTGCTCACATTAATATTGTTTTACAATAGCAAGACATTTTTACACAAATGGGCTCACTGGGGAGGGGCTGTCTGGTCGATCTCAGCCACACTGGCTATCAATCTGGATTCATGTTCTGCCGTGTAGTTCAAATCAAATCCAATGTTATTTGTCAAATACACGTGGTTAGCAGATGTTCATGCGAGTGTAGTGAAGTGCTTGTGCTTCTAGATCCGACCGTGCAGTAATATCTAACAAGTAATCTAACAATTTCACAACAACTACCTTATACACACAAGTGTAAAGGAATGAATAAGAATATGTACATAAAAATATATGGATTAGCGATGGCCGAACGACATAGGCAAGATGCAGTAGATGGTATAGCGTACAGTATATACATATGAGATGAGTAATGTAGGGTATGTAAACATTATATAAAGTGGCATTGTTTAAAGTGGCTAGTGATACATTTATTACATCCAATTTTTATTATTAAAGTGGCCCGAGATGAGTCAGTATGTTGTCAGCAGCCACTCAATGTTAGTGATGGCTGTTTAGTAGTCTGATGGCATTGAAATAGAAGCTGTTTTTCAGTCTCTCGGTCACAGCTTACACGATCTCGCCTTCTAGATGATGGGGTGAACAGGCAGTGGCTCGGGTGGTTGTTGTCCTTGATGATCTTTTTCGCGTTCCTGTGACATCGGGTGGTGTAGGTGTCCTGGAGGGCAGGTAGTTTGCCCCCGGTGATGCGTTGTGCAGGCCTCACTACCCTCTGGAGAGCCTTACGGTTGTGGGCGGAGCAGTTGCCGTACCAGGCGGTGATACAGCCCGACAGGATGCTCTCGATTGTGCATCTGTAAAAGGTTGTGAGTGTTTTTGGTGACAAGCTGAATTTCATCAGCCTCCTGAGGTTAAGAGGCGCTGCTGCGCCTTCTTCACCAGGCTGTCTGTGTGGGTGGACCATTTCAGTTTGTCCGTGATGTGTACGTCAAGGAACATAAAACTTTCCGCCTTCTCCACTACTGTCCCGTCAATGTGGTTAGGAGGCTCCTTTGTTTTGTTGACATTGAGTGTGAGGTTCCTTTCCCGACACCACACTCCGAGGGCCCTCACCTCCTCCCTGTAGGCCGTCTCGTTGTTGGCAATCAAGCCTACCACTGTAGTGTCGTCTGCAAACTTGATGATTGAGTTGGAGGCGTGCCTGGGCACGCAGTCATGGGTGAGCAGGGAGTACAGGAAAGGGCTGAGAACGCACCCTTGTGGGGCCCCAGTGTTGAGGATCAGCGGGGTGGAGATGTTGTTTCCTACCCTCATCACCTGGGGGCGGCCCGTCAGGAAGTCCAGGACCCAGTTGCATTAATGCCACGTGGATGTATGGTTCATTTTTCATTCCAGTCCTCCTTAGTTTATTAAGGCAGGGTAGCCTAGTGGTTAGAGTGTTGGGCTAGTAACCGGGAGGTTGCAAGTTCAAACCCCTGAGCTGACAAGGTACAAGGTACAAATCTGTCGTTCTGCCCCTGAACAGGCAGTTAACCCACTGTTCCTAGGCCGTCATTGAAAATAAGAATTTGTTCTTAACTGACTTGCCTAGTTAAATAAATATAAAAAAATACAGAGTTCACTGGATTACACTCTGTGTTTTAATTTATCTGGATTCTTTGCACAGCCACTTGAGATTAGGGTCAGAATTGGAGGCTAAACTGCCTGGCGGGGTTGTGGCAGTAATGTAAGAAAAGCATGGTAAGATCTAGCTGGGATTCTTGCAGGTTTGATTCAAACTTTCTTTAGGGACACTATAGTGCGTGTTAGGGACATTATAGTGTATTGTAGGGATATTATAGGTCATTATAGAATGTTAAAGGGTGTCTGCACTTCCTGATTTGGCCTCGTTTTCGATTTGGTTAATTATGAAATGCTAGCGGCCATGACTGAAGTTGGTTTTGTGGTGTGTATTGATGTGCATGTCTCGTGTTTGTTTGCAGGTGGGAAGAGATAGCTCAATTATTTTGACAATTAGCTTCAGTTGGCTGGTGTGAAACTGTGGCAAAATTGGCTTGACTTTGGATAGCCTATCTCTGAGGCTCTTTAGGGACCGTCAATAAATTACAATAAATTACACAATGTAAATGAGACAATATTTTCATGTTGCACACCTTTTTTGTTTTTTTCATTAAATGCTTTCGTTATTTGTATATGGATTTTTAAGTCATTGGAATTTGGAGCAATTGGAATTTTTACATTTTGTCCTATGTACACTTTGTAATTTACCCTAATGTCCCTAACTAGCCCCATAGGGATATCCAAAGTCAACCATGCAGCTAGCTGCACTCCGAATTGATGATTGTGCTGCCAGCTGACGGCATGTGACTAGGATTGAAACAAATCCAACTTTAATTTCCATTGTGATGCAGTCACAGACACAAGTTTAAAAAACACACAAAAAAACAATGTTTTGGTCGAGACTGACTATGACCAAAACGATCCTATTTACACTTTGTAGTACATTATGACAGTAGAATAAATGTTTGTGACTCATGTCTATGCCACATAGGCTGTTTTCTGAATGAGAAGTTGCTTTTTTTAGGGGCTTTAAGAACTCACCCAAAATGTCTTTGTAGGCTTACTCTGTATGATTCACAATCCACAATAAGTACAACAGCCAAATATGGCCCTGTTTCACCCTTGGGGTAGGAGACCCTGTTTGCACTGTTCCAGACAAGCTATGCCTTATGTTTTCCGTATATGCAAGAGCTGTAAATATAGCTTGACACTATCTGAGAAGATCTCTGCACCACTTGTTCATTCCAAGTGTTTGTAGAAGGACTATTATGTGTTTTTTCATTATTTTACTTTAAGAATGGAGCAAACATATTTTTCAAATCAACTCTCTTCTCCAAAGGCAACTGGAAGTGTAGCAAACGACCCAAAACTATTTGTGGTATTTTGTTTCATTGTGCCATAGCTGCTAATACTTTGAATGAATCTGCATCGATTTCAAAGTTTGGAAATGACTGCGGTCCATTTAAATCTGGAATGAAAGTGCATTATCTTATGCTTTGATTTCAGGTCAAAAGACAAATGGACGCTGATTGCCTTAAACAAGTATTTTACTTATCAGATATAATACTGTGTATTTTGGAAATGTTTCAATACATTTTCCCTAAAAGCAGTTTAAAGAACGGAGGAATCAAGTTACTGTTTTTGAATTCCAGTACTTATCATTGGTTCACTGTTGGTTGACATGGTTGGAATTGATATAATTTCCGTTCTTGTTACAAAACCTTGTATCTGTTTCAGTCTTGGCCAAGAGGTGGATTTTCTCTTGACATGCTAACTTAATGGCTTGGTGTTTTAGAGCTCATGTCTCATTATTTCTCTCTCCCCATCACACACACCCCTTCCCAACTCCCCTCTGTCTGTCTGTCTGTCTGTCTGTCTGTCTGTCTGTCTGTCTGTCTGTCTGTCTGTCTGTCTGTCTGTCTGTCTGTCTGTCTGTCTGTCTGTCTGTCTGTCTGTCTGTCTGTCTGTCTGTCTGTCTGTCTGTCTGTCTGTCTGTCTGTCTGTCTGTCTCTGTCTCTCTAGCAGGTCCTGGCACAGACAGATGCGTTGTCACATGTAGGAGTCTCCAGCTTTTTTTTAGCAGCCCCACTCCTGTCCCTCCCCCCACGCCTCCTCAGAGCATCTTTAATAAGACACATGCTCCTGGGCTCGGGTGCTCATTCACACCAAACGCTCCTTGGCGATCCTCCAACAGGCTGCCTGCTCCCCTGCTAGCCCCGCCGAGTCTTCATGGGTTGAACCAACAGGAGTGCCACACTCTCCTCTCCTCCTTTTTCCACCTCTCCTCTCCTCTCATACTCCACGCATCGCTCCTCCATTACATCGTCAACCGACCCCCCCCCACACCACCATTATGGCTTGTGCCCCGGGCATGTTTGGATTTGCAGCCGCAGCAGCATAATCCTCCGCTGAAGGGAGTTGTGGACACAGCAGCCCTTAGAGAGAGAGAGAGAGACAGTGAGAGACAGAGAGAGAGAGAGAGCGAGTGAGAGAGAGAGACCCAGCGGACAGCAGCAGCGGAGGGAGGGAAGCAGCAGGGAGGAGCAGCAACAGCAGCAGAGTGATCCACCTGTCACAGAGTGGAAGGGGCCCCCCGCCTTATCCGTCTGCCTGCAGGGGGGACCCCGCTTGGCCGGTCAGCACCAGGGACTATGCAGCTGGGACTGGTGGCTCTGGCGATGGTCTTTCTCGGATCCATGGGTCACAGCGACAGCGGCCTCAAGCTCTCAAAGGGACAGAGGCAGAGACGGAGTGAGTTACCAAATCCTCAAATCCCTTCCCCTCTTTCACTCTCTCTCTTTCTCTGGTTTCCATGCAGCCACCGAGAGCCACAGTGGTACATTTCTTATAAACATTTAACGGCCGCAGTAAAGATTACATGTTGTTTATTTTTTCTTCCTCCTCATTATTTGTTTTGCCAAGATGGATTATGGTAGCCTCAGCTGTCTTTGAATGACCCTCTTTTCTTCCTCTTTTTATGATTTACGCCTCTCTTGATTTATGTTGAGCTTTTATGGGTATTAAGAATGTTTATAGTCGGGTTTTAGGCGGATTCACCCTGGGTTTTACGGCTAGAGCTTCAGCACCACAGTTCTCTCCATGTCTGCCTCTGAGGCACTGAGAGGAACAACTCTCGGACACTTCAGCTCATGGTTGTTGGACCATGTTCCATTGTTTGGTTTTCAAGCAGTTTTATAAACACTTTTCTGACCTCATGCACCCACAAATACAGAGCTTACTCTCAGCCTCAGTGTCTGCCCTCAGAGCGGGGTGAATCTCAGTGCAAGGCATTACCACTGGTTTTAATATAATGCCTTTTCCCTCAGAAAAGCTTTTAGAGGATACCAGCCTTTGCCCCCCGCCCCCACCTCACAAAAACATCCAAACAGTCAGGAGAGGTCAGAACTGTATTGAGCTTGGCGTTTGGTAAATAAAGCTTGGCTTCGGCATGGCTATAGATGTCCAGAGGAAAGGCATTATGAGATGTGTCTTGTTAGAATTGCACAATAAATACCTATTTCTAATGAGCAAAGTGTGTTTTACTGTACCGTAAAAGGCAAGATAGCAATGACCTATGAATCATGTGTCAATTATCATTTAAGAGCCTTATCCTTGGTGAACAGTGTTCCCCCTGAATTTTGAAGTGATTTTAAAAAGTTTATTTTCCTGGTTATTTAACATGTACTAGAACACCCTCTATAGAGACTGAGACACAAAGTGAGATTGACACGGCACGGAACCTTCAGTTGGTTTAACCCACAGTCTATGTTACCCACTGCTGTTGGCTGGCAGGTAGATAATCATGTTGTTGATGTGTATGATTTTGTGTTATTCATGTTGTTGGAGTTAGGTATTTTCATCACATCATCTCTGTATGTTCTGTGCCGGTCTTTCCTGGTTCGACAACACCTCATCCAGAGGAGTAATATGGCTCTAGAACATGACCTACCTCTAGCAGCAGGGTCAAAAACTGTCCCAACATACTGTCCGAAAACACCTTACACCCCCCCCACCTCTGGTTAACTATTGCACAGTGTGATTATTACTTTTTTTATCATTATTAAAGTGTTAAGAGTCTGGCTGTGTGACAGCTACTTTGGCTGCATCCCCATGCGAGGTCACCATGACTCAGCCATGGCGTAATTGATTTGCGGGGAGAACATTTTTAAAGCTTTTACCATCCCAACTTATCTCTGGGAGACAGGGATGGCAGATTGATTGCAGTGTGAGTGTGTATATATTTAGATGCTGATACCACATAGGCCTGTAAATCAACCCGGGATGACCGCCATTTTGGCACCAAATGGCCCCTAGAAACAGGATGTTCATATTGACACGCTTTCTGAGCAATCATTTAAATTACTGGCTGCAGCAGAGCAGAGTCTCTGAGTTCTAGCCTTTTTGGAAGATGAGGGAATAGGGATATGAAGATATGAAGCATGATCATGGGATTATATGTGGATGAGAGCCGAATGCAGATGGGGTGCTTTGAGACAGAGTTTTGTGGCTTAGTACAATTCTTAGATTGTTATATTCAGCTTCATGGGCGGATGGTTAAAACACCAAAAGACGTTCGGCTCTTGGGAAGAGACTTAACGCACTTGTGCGCATTTCCCTTTTTGGCCGGCACGCTCATGTAATTGGCGAGATCCCGATGGCTGAGTCACTTTTCGTTGACCCCAGGGGGGCCCCTGCTGTGTGATGTCATGGCATGATGTGGAATCGATCATCGCAGGATGTCAGTCCGAAACACTCGGACTTCTCCAACCAAAATCTGTTTAGGATCTCCGGCGAGCAGTTTCAAGTAAACAGTGAGAAAACTGTTCAAACAAAGATGTTTGGCATGGCCCCTGGTTAGATTATCTGCAACATGAACTACTGCCAGGTTTATGGCTATGTGGTGCAAAAATAGACAAGGGCCATGTCCTCACTGATATTGCCAGTGTTGAATGTAGTGTTTGTCTCCAACAGATAAATACTTATTCACTTTGTGGTAACTGGACCTTATATGCTGGTTTTTAATGACTCTTCTCTTTCTCCCTCTCTTTCTCTCTTTCCCCATATATTTCCACAGTTAGCACTGAGGGGCCACCATCTTGCTCAAATGGCTGTGAGCGATGTTCCGAATACAATGGCTGTATAAAATGTAAGCCCAAACTCTTCATTCTCCTGGAGCGCAACGACATCCGCCAGATAGGCGTGTGCCTCGCCTCGTGCCCACAGGGATACTTCGGCATGCGGACTCCCGATACCAACAGATGCATCCGTGAGTTTGGATTCTTGGACTTCATTGTTCGTTTTTTTAAATGCATTGTGTCCTAAATAGGGCGACACGTTTTTCGTGACTATGATGTGAACTGACCAGGAAAGCCCCAGTAAAAAGGTTTCCTATATTTGTATTGACATTTTTCGGTGTTGTACAAAAAAACCCACATCCAATGATGTTCAAGATATTCCCCAGTACAACATTCATATCATCACAATGTGTCACCATAATGGTAAACACACAATGGGCACTAATGTGGTCCAGTGGTAAGTGAGGTGTAATTTCCACTTTGAACTGCTGTGCCATGTGTGGAAGGAGCTGTCTTCACCACATGACCACAGCCACAGCAATGACATGCAACACAACAACACACTCATAAAGATCAGCAAATAGCATCTGTCAAGCTGGAGATGGGCCTTGAACTGAGACATGGTAGGAACATTATTGTTCTGTTGCAGTAATATTCAGACAATTTAAAGCTAGACTCAGCGGTAGGACACAGATAAAACAGCAAATTGGGTCAATTTCCACGACAACTAAGAGCGTTGAATCGTGATGCTCAACCTCCGCTGTTTTTGTGAACAGCGTGAAAGTGAACCTGTGCATATGGGCAGATACTGTGTGTGACTGTGTGAGAGCGGAGTCCTGCATCTCGCTCGTCTCAATATCTGTGCTGCTGCACGTGGTAACATCATTTTGCAGAGTCTACCTTTAAAACTGAATCAAAACAGGACCTTCTATTGTCAAAATTGACTACAAAGTGGAATCATAAAGTCAGTCTCGTCCAATACAGAGATTTGGAAGATGATTAAGTAAGAAAATGTAAGTCATGGAATTAAGGTGTAATTTCCCATGGTAAATTTGGTTTGACTTTGGATATCCCTATCAGTAAATTACACAATATACATGGGACAATATTTTAACATTTCAATAGCTCCAAATGTCAATGACTTAAAAACCCTTAAACTGTCTATAAATTGTAGAAATTCATATACAAATATTGAAAGCATTTAATGAGAACTAAAACATGAAAATATTTCCATTTACATTGTGTAATTGATTGATGATCCCTAACTAGCCCGTCAAACCTTTTTTTCAACGGTCGCACACCTGAAGCTAATTGGCCAAAGAAGTTGACTAGCACTAGCTAGCCTTGCCTAATTCCAGACACAAGACCTGGTTAGACTGTTTCAAGTTATCTAGAAGATTGAGTGACTGTAACTGTGTACTGTTTTGGCAGAGTAAGTGTAGTAACGCTTCCCACATGCGAATACACACCCACATTATACCACACCCATAAGACAACTCTCATTTGGCTTCAGTCATGGCAGCTGCATTTCTTAATGAGCAAGCAAAAAAATGAGAACAAATAAGTAGGTCCAGCCCTCCTTTAAGGGGTGTGGGGTGAAGTAGGGTGGAATAGGTTTGGTATACATGTGTAATGTTTACATTACTCCTCCATGTTGGTTCTGGTGGCACAAACACCTTTTTTTCTGAACCAGGGGTGCCAAGGGCCCGGCTCGTGGTCTGTTTTCTCTTACTTGTGGGTGGAAAACAGGAATGGAAGAAACTCAAAACAAAAACATTTCTGATGCACTGCTGTTTGTCTGTTTTTTCAAGGATGTCTATGTTTTTATATTTGTCTCGCGAGCCAGGGGTTCATGCCAGTTCACAGTCCATACCCGTTGTGTTTTAACATTTATGTATCAAAACATCCATGTTTTTAAAGTAAATGTATATTTTCTGGACACAACTGAGTTATTAATTTTGCATGTTCCCTTGTGAATCATACAACTAAACTTGCCTCTCCAATGGTAAATTAGATCAACTTCTTATTTTTGAGGAAAGTGCGTATGATGATAGGCAATTAGAGCGCAAGGCAGCTTGTAGTCATTATATTTTGTTACAGGAAGAACACGCAGGCTGTTTGGTGTATGCAAGTTGTTGTTTTGTTAGATAGGTTGTTGCAACATCATTTAATACCAGATGTCTGTAATGTTTAGTTTTTTCTATTACAAACAAACTTCCTAAAAGCTGAACTCATGACGCAATACAAATATGGAACTGAAATGGTTCAGGGGTATTTCCCTTTAGTTTTTCGCCCTCAAGTCATAAGGTACATATCTTTGAAAACAGAATCATGTCATATTTGTCACCAAACGGAAGAATTCTGACTGAAAATGGGAGGGAATACCTTGACAAATGAGAAACACTCCTTTTAGTTTTCTGTTGCAAAACATCTTTTTTTTTTTTTAAAGAACATTACCAAGATTTACTAGTAGTCTCGAAATAAACAGTAGTGTCTTGTGGTTCTCCAGTCAAAAGTTTGGACACACCTACTCATTCCAGGGTTTTCCTTTATTTGTACTATTTTCTACATTGTAGAATAATAGTGAAGACATCAAAACTATGAAAAAACACACATGCAATCATGTTGTAACCAAAAAAGGGTTAAACAATTCAGAATATATTTTATATTTGAGATTCTTCAGATTAGCCACCCTTTGCCTTGATGACAGCTTTGCACACTCTTGGCATTCTCTTAACCAGCTTCATGAGGTAGTCACCTGGAATGCATTTCAATTAACAGGTGTGCCTTGTTAAAAGTTAATTTGTGGAATTTCTTTCCTTCTTAATTCATTTGAGCCAATCAGTTGTGTTGTGACAAGGTAGGGGTGGTATACAGAAGATAGCCCTATTTGGTAAAAGACCAAGTCCATATTATGGCAAGAACAGCTCAAGTAAGCAAAGAGAAATGATAGTCCATCATTACTTTAAGACATGAAGGTCAGTCACTACAGAACATTTCCAGAACTTTTAAAGTTTCTTCAAGTACAGTCGCAAAAACCATCAAGCTCTATGATGAAACTGGCTCTCATGAGGACCGACACAGGAAAGGAAGACCTAGAGTTACCTCTGCTGCAGAGGTTAAGTTCATTAGAGTTTCCAGCCTCAGAAATTGCAGCCCAAATAAATGCTTCATAGAGTTCAAGTAACAGACACATCTGAACATCAACTGTTCAGAGGAGACTGTGTGAATCAGGCCTTCATGGTCGAATTGCTACAAAGAAACCACTGCTAATGGACACCAATAAGAAGAAGAGACTTGCTTGGCTGAAGAAACACGAGCAATGGACATTAGACTGGTGGAAATCTGTCTTTTGGTCTGATGAGTCCAAATTTGAGATGTTTGGTAACAACCGCCGTGTCTTTGTGAGAAGCAGAGTAGGTGAACGGATGATCTCTTCATGTGTGGTTCCCACCGTGAAGCATGGAGAAGGAGGTGTGATGGTGTGGGGGTCCTTATCTGGTGACACTGTCTGTGATTTATTTAGAATTCACAGAACACTTAACCAGCATTGCTACCACAGCATTCTGCAGCGATACGCAATCCCATCTGGTTTGCGCTTAGTGGGACTATCATTTGTGTTTCAACAGAACAATGACCCAACACTTCTCCAGGCTGTGTAAGGGCTATATGACCAAGAAGGAGAGTGATGGAGTGCTGCATCCAATGACCTGGCCTCCACAATCACCCGACCTCAACCCAATTGAGATGGTTTGGGATGAGTTGGACCACAGAGTGAAGGAAAAGCAGATGACAAGTGCTCAGCATGTGTGGGAAGTCCTTCAAGACTGTTGTAAATGCATTCCAGGTGAAGCTGGTTGAGAGAATGCCAAGAGTGTGCAAAGCTGTCATCAAGACAAAGGTTGGCTACTCTGAAGAATCTCAAATATAAAATCAAATCAAATTTATTTATATAGCCCTTCGTACATCAGCTGATATCTCAAAGTGCTGTACAGAAACCCAGCCTAAAACCCCAAACAGCAAGCAATGCAGGTGTAGAAGCACGGTGGCTAGGAAAAACTCCCTAGAAAGGCCAAAACCTAGGAAGAAACCTAGAGAGGAACCAGGCTATGTGGGGTGGCCAGTCCTCTTCTAGCTGTGCCGGGTGGAGATTATAACAGAACATGGCCAAGATGTTAAATGTTCATAAATGACCAGCATGGTCGAATAATAATAAGGCAGAACAGTTGAAACTGGAGCAGCAGCACGACCAGGTGGACTGGGGACAGCAAGGAGTCATCATGTCAGGTATATAAAATATATTTTGATTTGATTAACACTTTTTTGGTTACCATATGATTCCATATGTGTTATTTCATAGTATTGATGTCTTCACTAGTATTCTACAATGTAGAAAATAGTAAAAAATAAAGAAAAACCCTGGAATGAGTTGGTGTGTCCAAACTTTTGACTGGTACTGTACATACTGAGTTATAAGAAGCACTTATTGCTTTCTTTTAAACAGTGTTTCCCTACTCTTTAACCCTGGTATTTTATAGCTCTTACATTGAGAGGAAGGTGAGATAGCATACAGATTTACACAGCTCCTCCTGGACGAGTTGTAACTGTCCAGATGCCTTCGCAGCAGAGAAGCTTACTGTCAATCAGCAGGTTGGAATAAGGTTGGAATAAGGGGGGCTAGTATGTGTGATACTCCTCATACCAGCAACATGGACCGATATAGGGGCCTGTTCAATTAAACAAAGAGTTATTATCCCACATAGTGTTGTTTACACATGTGGCTACCTGAAATCACATTACAAGATACATAATGAGGATCCACCTGAACATATTGGCCTTTGCTTCAAGATATTTATTTGAAATAGCCTGACAAACTTTGCACATGTACAATATGTGAACATAAACACAGGGCCATAACCTCAGAGCATGTCTGTCTGCTAGGTACTCAGGAAGACGGTTTTGGAAAAAAGTCAAATTTGGATAAAAACAACAAAAGTTCTGGCTCACTCTAATCCCCACATTTTTGTTCCTGTTTTACTGTCACTTGAAATTAACTTAACCTCAGTCTTTATTGTTTCAATGTTGTCCACTGCATCCCGAAAGGCCGCTGAGCATGCTGGTTAGTCTCCTCAACCTCCTCCTCAAGCCTCTCCGTGGCTAACCTGCTGTTATTATCCAGTCAGCCGCTTCAATTTCAGACATATCGAAATCCCCAAGATGTCTTGTTAGCCACATGTATTTTACATTAAGGGGCTACATTTGTCAAAGTATTTGCTCCGAACATCAGTAACGTCAAATTTAGCTGTCAAGAGCTTAAAGTAATAATTGAGGTTAGGGCATTAAAATCCCAACGAGGATTCTTCCCTTTGGCTCGTTCTGAACTCCTGGCAAGACTCCAGCCGACTAGACATTCTTTATTTTAGTTGTTTATGGGAAAGGTGTCTAGTGTTTTGTGACTGGATACTCACCGATATTCCAACCCAGAGATGTAAGGATTAAATCTGTGACCTTCGCTTAGCGTGCCTCTGTCTCCACACTCTGGTTTTGGCAGAGAAAATGTTATTATTTCAGAATAAGATAATGATGGTCGTGAAATAAGGGTGCTAGGAGAAGGGTTGGGATGAGAAAGGGGGGCTCTTGGTAGTCCTCTAAGGTGTCTGTTTTTCATTCTCCCGCGCCCATAATTACCCTCAATTTAAAGTAGTTGCTTGTTTGACTGGAGAAGCTGTGTTTTTAACGAGGCAAAGGTGCGTGGAAATCCGCTGACGAGCTCTCTACTCTTGGCCCGCACCCGGCCACCCGCTTTCCAAAAAATATAGTCGTGGTATGCATATGCTTTTAAGACATGGGTGTTATTCATGCAAAATCCCCCCGAAGAGTCTCTCCCCATTGTTTTATCACTAATAAATCTCTCATAGTAAATACAAATCAGGCTACATTCTTGTCCTCCCCCGAGGAGAAGAGGATCCCTTAGTGCAGTAGGAAGGCTTCACATTTTTTAAACATACTTTGCTGTTTTTGTATGGTAATACTGTATCATTCTGTATTAACGCGGAAGCTTGAAGCCAGAACAATGAACAGTGGTGTGTTATGCTGTCAGTTAATGCAAAGTGTACGTGTATACTATGTTAACACAATGAATATGAACCATACTAAGTGTGATTTGATTTTCCTCATTCTCTCCTCTCTTTGACTCATGTTTTTGTCTCCCCTTTTCCTTTCAGAATGTAAAATAGAGAATTGTGAGGAGTGTTTCAATCGAAATTTTTGCACAAAATGTAAGGAGGGCTTATATTCACACAGAGGGCGATGTTACCCCAGCTGCCCTGAAGGCCTCAGCACCACCAACGGGACCATGGAGTGCGTAGGTGAGTGACCTCTCACCTCTGACCTCTCTTCCTTTCATCCCCTGCCACAGCTTCACTCACAGCTGACACTGAACTGGATTATGAACAATGAGTTTAAGGGCATATAGCCTTTTGACACATATTAGCTTTTGAATAAGATAATATTACTGTAAGTCCCACACTACCCATACATTGAGTATTAAGCATATGAAGTTGAGTATGATGAGTTTTTGTGGTGAGAGCCTGTCACAAAGTCTTGAATGTTTCTCAGGTGTGGGCTGCATATTTGATCCCATAACATACCCAGTTCACCCTAACCCATCACACATGGTATACTAAATGCCCTTCAGCTATCAGCAGCCAAGTATGTTCTGCCTGTCGGATGAATATCGCCTGCCATATGAGAGTTCAGTTCGAGACTTCAGTGACGTGGAGAAGCTGTGTTCCGTTGAGCTCTCTTCCTCCTCTGTTCCTTTTTTCTTCTTTCTCTTTCTGCTGTTTCTCAATCACCAGCGAGCCAGCTGAACTTCGGAGGGAGGCCGGCAGGATCATTTTATTGATTTCTTTTGAAATTATTTCTGTCACAAGTAAGCAAATATCGCACTAATGGCATTAGTGCTAGCTGGCTGCTCCAGGCCACTTGACTTCTCAGAATGTCAACCCCCAGGTTAACATTCTGGCATTGCCCCTGCTCCCTTACCTTACAGAAAGTGCTCATTCCAGCCGCTCTTGTTATATATTCTCTAATTTCCTTGTTATTGTTTTTGGCAGTATCAAGTTTGCTTGCTTTACCCCCACCCACCCCCAACCCTTAACAAAAAAGTCAAAATATTTTCCCAGAAAAAGTTTGACATTTCCCCCACAATGGAAACCAGCTCTTGACAGATAGAGTCATGACTTAAGCTCAACATTATGGCACTAGCGGTAAAACAGTGGAGGTCTCTAGATAAACTGGACAGACTTGGTAAGATAGAGGCTTTGCACTTGACAAGGCCAAATGAGTGATGTCTGTTTGGGCTGGATAAGTTCCTCTGCATTACTTTCTCACTGTGAACATGCAAGACCTGTTGAAATCTAAAACTTAAGGGTTTCAATTTGGGCTTGTTGCATGTGTGTTCTATGTGTGTGCATCTAAAACTGTATTTAACTTCTGTCCTCTTTTATATCCCGTCTGTAGAATGTGAACTGGGCGAATGGAGCCCATGGGGTCCCTGTATGAAGAAGAACAAGACGTGTGGCTTTAAGAAAGGCACACAGACCAGAGTGCAAGAGCTTCTTCAGGCCCCCAGCCCTGACACGGTCTCTGCGTCCTCCCCCCGGCCCTGTGCTCCACAGACTGAGAGACAGAAGTGCACAGTGCAGAAGGCACCATGTGGGAAAGGAGGTGAGCACTAACACATACCTACATTAGGAGAGTGGCAACGAGAGGAAATAGAGTGAAACCGACAATGAATATATGGATGGATAAAAGACAGGAATGAGACAGTAGAGGAAAGATGAAACAAAACAACAGTTCAACACAACTACAGAGTCAATAATATTGTGATCAGCATCTTTTCTGATGAAGTCATAAACTCCCTGTACTAAATGAGATTTTTTTCCTCTGCAATATTAGAAATGTCCAAGGCAATACACAACACCAAACCCCTGTATGACCATGACCTGGTACCTCAAAGGTGTTTGTTCAGTAAGGACACGGAGTCTCTGACTGAGAACCATGTAAACAAACATTCCAAAAGAGCCAAACAGGCAAGACAGATGGGAGGGTGCCATGCAGTGCACTGCAGTGTTGGATGACGATAAGAGCTGGAGTTGGACTGTTTTTTTTTTTAAAGCTCTGCGAGGCGCGAGTTTTACACAGTTCTTATCATTCATCTGCCGTCTTGTTTCAGAGCTGGCTAATGTTGCTAAGCTAGCAATCTGCCCGTTAACACTCAATTTGATAACAACTTAATCATGCTGTAATTAGTACTACTCCGTTGTTGTTCTTTGGCCCATAACACATTTCTAGTTGTAGTTGGTATTATAAGATGGAGTTTATTCAAGTAGTTGAGAAACCAAAAGACCTCTCCTTTGGTCAGTAAGTGTTTTTATTCGATTCTTTTTTGTATTTTACCCCCCTTTTTCTCCCCAATTTCGATCTTGTCTCATCGCTGCAACTACTCAATGGGCTCGGGAGAGCCGAAGTGGTCATGCGTCCTCTGAAACATGACCCGCCTAACCGCGCTCCTAAACACCCACCAGCTTAGCCCAGAAGCGAGCCTCACCAATGTGTCGAAGGAAACACCATTCAACTGGCGTTGGGGGTCAGCCTGCAGGAACCTGGCCCGCCACAAGGAGTCACTAGAGCGTGATGAGACAAGTAAAGCTCCCCTGGCCAAACCCTTCCCCAACCCGGACGACGCTGGACTAATTGTGTGCCGTCCTGTGGGACTCCCAGCCACGGCCGGTTGTGGCACAGCCAGGGAAGGAACCTGGGTCTGTAGTGACGCCTCTAGCTCTGTAATGCAGTGCCTTAGACCGCTGTGCCACTTGGGAGGCCCGGTCAGTAGGTTTTAATGAACTCTGCCTTATAAAATAAAACGGACCAGTCAAACCTTTATTGAACAGCATGGCTGGGATACTTAGCTTTGTGATCGACCCAATAAAAAGGTAGAGAAAGGTTTGGAGTGGATTTGTTAATGTTGATTTGAAGTGAAAGGAGTTGTTTTGTATGGCTGACAACGGTGGGCCCATTTGGCCACAGTTTCTATCTCTTAATTTTCCCACTGTAATTCCTGGTTTTAATCCATGTGAATCTTTTATTTGGTAGCTAATTCATGTACATGTTGAATCAAAGTTGGAAGCTTCCATTTCTTTACAGGGACTTAGTGTGCAGTAAACAAGCAATATTCCCAAACTTTATGAGCGGGTGGTACGCTTATTGGATTTCAGGGCTGCTACTATTTTGAGTAACAGCTTTCAACGACTGTCAGTTTACCCATTGTAAAGAATCAATGAAGAATCATGTCAGTTATGAAATATGTAACAGATGGAGTACGTAAATATGCACACAGAAACAGCATTATACAACATTAGATGAAGAAATCCTTCGAGGGAGGATATATATACGAGCTCTTGCTTGTAATTCTTCAGGGAGGAGTGGACTTGCTTCACACTGGACAGGACCAGGACAGCACTGTTTGATAAACGAGAGGCAAATTTACACTGCATGACGCCTGCATCCTGGAAAGAATTTCCACCACGGATTGAGAAGAATAATTAACGGTGAAATATTATAAACTGACCCATAAATGTGTAGTGCCGAATGCCAAATTTCTAAACTTAGCGAGTGTTGTGAAAGGAGGGAAAATGAGGGAATGGGATGCCGTGTTGGAGCAACAGAGTGTAGTGTGTCAGGACTCAGGAGTCACCCGCATCTTGAAGGAGATTGAGACGTATGATGTGACTCCATTTGTGAAATGTTGACAGTTTGACTTTGAGAGATGATAGCCATTAGCTTCAACTTATTTTCCTTATTCTGGTGTCAGAATACACCGTTGTGAAAATGAGTAAGGATCTCCTGTCAAGGCACATAACAAATACATTTTCTTCTCGTGTGAATTAACTCATAAGCGATGGTTATCATGACCTTGTCTAAGCCCTTTTTCATGTGCTTAAAAAAACTTGCCATGTGCTAAATTAGCGAGGCCGCGAATCCATCTGCAAGACTTGGCCGACGGGGCCACTGTAAAAAAACACAGGGGGCAGTGCTTGTATAACACCAGTGATTTACTGGTCTGCAGATCTCACGCTTTGTGTCGATTTGGCCAAGCTCTCCCCTTTTTCTTCCTGTAGCTTTTTACAAATGGGCCCACATGAAAACAGAATTTGCTAAATGCGTGATTGCCTTTGTCAGGCCACAGTTGTTTAGCTTGGATGGAGTGGAGCTGCAATCATGGCTGTCATAAATTGATGGAGTCCCCCTCGATCCATTAGCGGGCTTGTCAGGGGACTAATTAAGTCCTTACACAGTGAGAGAATCAGCCCAGGTCCTGCTGTGCACACTCAACAAATGGCCCTTACTGTAACTCCCCAGGTTCACTGACTAAAGCATATTACTCTAAACAGAAACAAATGTCTTCCAAATTCAAATGGTCTCCATTTTGTTTTCATTAGTGGGAGAAATTAATCCCCCAGAAATGGTTTATTTACTCAACACATGCATACTTTACAAAGCTAGAAATCAAGTCTTGTCAACACTCCCCTAAGAAATGTGACACAGCCCCCAATGTCAGGAGCCAACTGGCCAATAGGGCCCTATAGTGACAGATGCTTTAATGACTTTGGCCCCTCGTGTCTCAAGAAAAGTTACATCAACTACTTCTAGTTAGTAGACTACTGTATTGGGTCTGCCTCTGCCTGTTTTCTACCAAACAAAAGGAAAGATACTGCACACCTGTGCTCCTGCCAGGTCCTCGTTAAATAAATGATAGGAATGCTTATTGAAACTCATTTAGTTTCAGGGGTCTCTTTATTCAAAATATGCGCCATTAAATACGTAAATGTTTGCAGGTTTACTGCCAAATAGGTATTTTCATTGGTTTATACTGAGATACATGTCTATGGAGTAAATTTGAGTAATAACAAGGCTTTTTGTCTTTGCGTACTTTCAAATACACTCAAATAACAAAGAAATGATATAGAAAACAAGCTAAAAGGAGCACGTGGTGCAGAATGGAGGAAATAGACATAGGCCTATTACAACAGTTATATAATTAAGCAATAAGACACGAGGAGGTGTTGTATATGGCCATGTATATGGTTCTTATGCACAACGCAATGCGTCAAGCCCTGAATGCTGATTGGCTGACAGCCATGGTATATCAGAACATATACCACGGGTATGACAAAACAGTTGTTTTTACTGCTCTAATTACGCTGGCAACCAGTTTATAATAGCAGTAAAAACAACTGTTTTGTCATGTGATATATGTTCTGATATACCATGGCTGTCAGGGTTGCATTCAGGCACACAGTGATGCGTTGTGCATAAGAACAGCCCTTAGCCATGGTACAGTATATTGGCCATATACCACACACCCATGTGCCTTATTGCTTAATTATTAACTGGGTGGTTCAATCCCTAATTGCTGATTGGCTGACAGCCATGGTATATCAGACCGTATACCACAGGTATGACAAAACATGTATTTTGACTGCTATAATTACGTTGATAACCAGTTTATAATAGCAATAAGGGTTTGTGGTATATCGCCAATATACCAAGGCTAAGGGCTGTAGACAGGGCACTCTGCGTTGCGTTGTGCATAAGAACTGCCCTTAGCCGTGGTATATTGGCTGTATAACACACCCCTTCCGGGGCCTTATTGCTTAAATATTATATTATATTATTAAAGCAAACGAACAAGAATGCTCCATGAGCCTCCTGTTGTCAAACAGTTAGCCTTAGCGAATGCTCTCCAGCCCCCTTAGTGAGTGTTTTGAGACTCTGTTTCTAGGGAACATGGAGACTCAACACACAAGTTCATAGCTAACATTCCTCAGCCTAACTTCCTAGTTTCCTCTCATCGTGGGAGCACTCATCAGCCGAGTATAAACAACCACTGTCTGACACCTGACACAAACATCCATTCCCGTTTATGTGCGTGAAAGGTTGTTCACACCCGCGCAAACACACGAGCAAGCCACACGCACACACACACACACACACACAGACACACGCACACACGCTGTCATGAGAGCTCCGACGTGTTAACCTCATTGTGGCTTAGTGGTGTAGTGGCATAGCGCAATTTACATCAACAATGTCAAGAGGATGTCAATGAGTGCTCGTATGTTGAACAATCTATAGCTGCATGTACAGGACATGAAGGACTCTTGCACCCCACTTCAACAGTGTTGATTTACTTTCATTCCTCTGTTTTATCCTTTCCTCAACGGTGTTTCCTTCCCGAGTACCTGGAAAACTACTGTTAATGGATGTTTGTATTTAGGGAGCAATTATGCACTTAAACTGTGTGACAGGTGGAAGTCCAGACAACAGCCTACAGCGAGAGTGAGAGGAAGAGGAGGGGAAAGACGAGGATGCGGGGGGGAGGTAGAGTGGAGAGGGAAGGCAGACGTTAAGAAAGGAGCTCACCTCGACCGGTTCCCAACTGTTTACATGAACTATTATGTTCCATCAGCCGTTGTCTCTGCGAGTGTTAAGACGTGTCCGGCTCAGAGTCGCGGCCACACTCCTCACAAAGGCTTGATTACTGTTTTCCGGCCTGTCATTATGGCACTGCTGTGTGTTTCCTGTCAGCCCAATGCAGCACTGTGTTGCATCATGGTGGCATTTATGAAAGGCTCTGGATCCTGAGCTGCATGTCTGGGGCTTAGCGGCAATTAGCCAGTATTAAAAGGGCCTGTTAGGAAGCTAGAAACCGGGGTATCCACACAATGCCACTGAGAAACATGTTGTGAATATGGGCTAATGGGCTAATGTCAAGGTCTACCAAGCTAATTCTGACTCTACTGTACTTAAAACACACACCATAGCCATCAAAGCTCTGTTTATAAAAGCTGAGCCAAACTACCCTGTTATTTTGGTGTCGTAGTCCGTGTAATAATGCATTTCAATCTGTTATTTTCCTCTCTCTATCCAGATGGGAATAAGAATAAGGGCGAGCGACGAGACCCGCAGAGGAGGCAAGACAAAGAAAATGTCCGAGGCCATGGCCACGAGGGCAAAGAGGGTGGCAAAGAGGGTGGCAAAGAGGCTGGCAAAGAGGGTGGCAAGAAGGGGGGCAAAGAGGGAGGAAAAGAAGGAAGCAGAGAGGGTGGCAAAGAGGGCGGGAAAGGAGGCAGAGAGGGTGGCAAGGGAGGCGGCAGGAGGAAAAAGGGCCAAAACCAGGCCACCACCACGCCCAGTCTTACCACTAGCACTGTAGCCTAGGCTTTAGTCACGCTGGGACTTAGTGGGGACAAGGAGGGACAAAAAACTAGGCAACACCCACCTGCATTGGCCATTATTAAGAGACAGACAGTGGACTGAGGTGACAATATCAAACTGATGAAGAAAAGGATTAATGCTGCTATGCATTCTAGAAGATGCTGTAAGAGAACTGGAGGATTGCTGCAATACATGAGGAACAGGACTTGGACTTATCAGACTTGGAGGGAAGAGGGGGAATGTGCACTGTGGAGGGTTCCACTGTAAGCCTTGCAGTAGGGTCAACATGTTTCATTTCACCGCTTCCAAGTTTATCTTAGAGTTGGCAGATGGAGATCCCAGTGGCTGAACAGTGGAAGACACTGAATATGAATATGAGCATTTCAAGATGGAGGCTTCGCAATGATCAAGGATCTCTTCAGTCCATTAGAATCCCTGATGTGCTTTTCAAAATCTATTTTTCATTGTTGACTTGACTCATGTTTTGTGAACGGTAGCAAGTAGATATTTCTAAGGAGATGTTGTTGTAAGTGATATAAAGAAAATGAACAGTATTAAGATTCTTTATTTTAATTATATTTTTTGATGAAACAAAAGAAAGGCACTGGAACAAATGTGTGGTTTTGAAGGAAAACATATTTTAATTCATTTTTTGGTTTGAAGGGAATCCGCTCCAAAACAAACCAGCAACAATACAGAGAAAGTTTAGACGGCTTTAGTTCAAATCCTGATCTGGTGTTAGACAAAGGTTACCCACTTAATAGCTTAGTCCTTAATTTCAAGTAGAATAATGTTTTGGTATCTTCAGCATAAAAAGTTTAGATTTGAAAACTGGGTGCGTTGTGTATGTGTGTTGTGAGTGTATGTCTGTGTGTGTCTGTGTGTGCATTCGTGCCTGTCTGTATGTTTACAAAATTTCAACAAAACGTTTTTGTAAAGTAGTGGCCACACAAGCCTATGTATACTTGTGTGGGTATATTGTATGTGTTTCTGCACGTAAGCTTAATGTGTGTGTGTGTGTACGTATCAATCTGGTAGAATGGGAAATTTGATATAGACGATGAGAGAGACCATTGTAAAGGCACAGTTATATATCAACGCATCAATATTTCCATAATCATATGGCTCTGGTTACATGTAAACCCTCTACAGCTGCTCAGTAATCATGTATGTTTGCAACAGGGTCCGACATATCGGTGTTCTGTACTATATACACCTCGGTCAGTGGAAAGAGTCATTGCATTATACAGCTACTTGTCAGCCTGATACGACAAGAGCGACGAAAGTTTTTGTACCATTTGACACTAATCTTTGAGCAACCGCTGTCACGTTTTGTTTAGCTTTCCCTGGGTCTATTTGCTTTACACCAACAAAAAAAAAAATATTAGCTTCGTGAGAAGGTATACGTTAAATATGCGTTCGTATTGTGGATAGTGGTACTGAAAATGTCAACATCAGTATATCATTGGTATATCTTATTACTTCTGTGAAAGCTTGAATAAAATGCAGATGCAGTAAACATGGCAGACACACTAAGCATGATCATTGTATATTTTACGGTCGTCAGTCTCTTCCTGTGCAATCAAATATTACTGTGGTCTTTCCATATCCATGTTTCCATTCCCTGTTTGTTCTCCCGTGGTCTCTCAATGGGTTTCACTTGTCACACGTACAGTAGTTGGCCTGTATATGATCTGTATTTGTGTACTATACCAGTAAGTATACGGTCACCATAATAATTGACACACATATTAAGACGGCCTTTCACATTCTCTTGAAATGTATAATGACAGCACCTGAGGAACTCAACATTCACGGCATATGTTTGTCATTGCTGTAGGAAGTGCACAAATCTCATGCGATGTCTCCATAAAAACTGAACCACAATGCACAAGCCCAAATTAAAATGACATAAATCTTACAACATTGCGCAGTCCCCTCAGTCAATCTCTCCAACCGCTCTATGATGTCTCTATTATAATGTTGATCTCATTCAGTGTCACAATAAGAGTAGAGCAACGGCAGGGATGGGCAACTGGCAGCCCACGGCCTGGGGATCGATTTCCCAAAATGTTTTAGGGGAAATCAAGTCCAGTCTCAATTTACTGTTGAGAGTTAGAATAGTAAAATACACAAGGTGCAATTCCAAAATGTGGTTGTGCATCAGCATTTTTTCTCTTGTTATGTCAGTCACTGACAGTCACTCAATTAGTCTACGTCAGCTAAAATGTTTTGGATTTGTAAGTTAGTCTAGACAGCTATCTAAACTTGTAATAATCATGGTGGAATTACCGATTGGGGGCCCCCCCCACTGATTTTCTTAGTCACTTTCACTCAGATATATTAAGGATTGCAAACATTTCTCTCCACCGTATGGCAAAATGAGTAGAATTGCATGAAATCGGTTGTAAAATTGCTAAATCTTTCCCACCTTATGGCTACATTTGTAGCATTGCAGCAAACTCGCTTAAAAACTGCAACATTTTCTCTACGGCCCGGGCAAAATGTGTAGAATTGCAGGAAAAAAAGTTCCGCTGTCAAGAGGGAGATCCCGAACAACATTTCACTTTGGGCCCCCAAAAGGCTAGGGCCAGCTCTGACTGCATGTGTGGATTTTTTTTGTGGCCCCAAAGTTGCTCAAAACTGATATAAAGTATAATCATGCTGGGCTGTGTTGGTGGTACATTCAGCGCTGGACCGTTAACATAGCTGTATAAAATGTCTGTGAATAGCCAAATGGAGACAATACTGTATTTCTTCCATTGAAGCATGGGAAAACTGCTTGAAATGTGGGGCAGGTTGGGGAATTCCGGTTAATCCAGTGATGGCGGTTTGGAGCAACAGTATGGGAAGTCAGCTTCCGCGCTGCATGCCGCTGGGAGTGACGGGAGACCATCTTGGGAGGTGGAACGGGAATGGCCCAGCTGGCGCAAGTGGGGCGGCAGTCTCCGAACGCTGGGCCAAATGCTGGCGCCTGGGCAGGGGCTGTAAAAGCAGGGACAGAAATAAAAACTAATGATGTGTCATAGCCAGGGGGATGGGTCTACTCTGGTCTAATCTACCAGGCCTTCGCCCCGTGCAACAAAAACAGCCGTTTCTCATTACAAGGGGGGGGGGGAACGGCAGAGTTAAGATTGTAAATTACACTTTCATCCCTCTTCCTGACCATAAATTCTCAACTCCGGCTCCATGGGACTGAGCTCTCCGTCACATTCAAGCTCCAACTCTCTTTTTTCTCTCTCCCTCCCTCCGTCCTTTCCAGGGAGAGAAATTGATGGTAAGTCTCAAGAGTATATAGGTGCCCTCGCTTTTCCAGGATCATAAACACTTGATCTCCTTACTTTTGCTTAGCTTTTAGGACACAGTCTCTATGTGTGTGAAACCTCATCGCCACGTCTGTGCTTGCTCACTTTTCCTTGTTTGTACTGTACCTGTCACCCCTATTAGGCCCTGCTTGCCAAACCAACCCCCTGCAAATAATAGAGATGGGAATCCTTCCTGTTGTCATTTTCATCATTCACTGAAAAAATAGGCCCCGGAGCCATGGTTAGTTCCCATAGACTGAAGCAAGCGACCGGGGGCTTTTCTGAGCCACTGCCGCCCCCATCCCCCTATCAGTGGGGGTGACCGGGGGGTTGGGGCCACGTGAGACCACTGCACTGCTAGTCACAGGCTCAGTCACAGCAGCAACTCCAACAGCGGTGCACTACATTAGGGTTTACACTGTTATTATGAATTACCCATTGCTGTCCTCCATTCAAAGCCTCTCCCCAAATCCAGTGGAGCTCGCGGCTTCCATCCAGCTCTCCTAAGATGAACCCACTGAGACTTCCCCCCAGAGACTACACTGATCCATGGTTTCCATCTCTGGAGCACAACAGTCTCTCTCTCTCATGGCTACAGATCTGAGAGGTAGACCAGTAGGGGCCAGAGGGAACATTCAAAGGGAGGCCTCGATTACTCCAAAAGATATATTTGGAAATGTGTCAAGCCAGAAAGTGACTGACAGGCCACACTTTTGATTTTGAAATGGCCATCCATCGATAGGGAATCCACGCCGCTGAAGCTGAGAAACAGTATCACAGAGAGCATAATGTCTGTGATCATTAAATGCCATCAATGTCAATGCCTTAGCCCTACTCACAGCGAGTACTCTCATTGACTGAAGAAACTGACTGACAACATTACATCATCCACATATGTATATGACGACAATTACAATTGAGACTATAAGGCCAGTTGGCCTGTATTGTTGATGAGTCACTTATGCTAAGGGATGAAGACTGAAAACCCCAAAGTCTTGAAAACATCCTCGTTGCTTTACGTACTATACTGCCCCCCTTTGGGGTAAACCAATATTGTATCAATATTGATACAGTAGATCTACACTACAGGTAACTGCCAAAATAAAAGAAACACCAGCATAAAGTGTCTTAATAGGGCCTTGAGCCATCATGGGCCAGAACAGCTTTAATGCGCCTTGGCATAGATTCTACAAGTGTCTGGAACTATATTGGAGGGATGCGACACCATTCTTCCATGAGAAGTTCCATAATTTGATGTTTTGGTGATGGTGGTGGAAAACGCTGCTTCAGAATCTCCCATAAGTGTTCAATTTGGTTGAGATCTGGCAACTGAGACATAAACACACACACACTTTAAACCCTCAATGCCCCTTTGAGAGCCCCCTTTCAAAGTCATTGAGATCTCTTCTTCTACCCATGGTAGCCAAAAATAATGTCCAACTCCGCATTTTTATACATTGAACTATAGATGGTGGGCCGAAGCCTTAAAACGTGAAGTTGATCGTTCCCCATCGAGAGAGTAGCACATTTTTTGTATATGACAGTAAAACATTCTTACTATAAAATTTGTTGGCACCTTCAATTCTTGCACATCTTTAAAGAAAAATGGCATTTCAACACTCGGCTGTCCAGGCAAATTTGCCGAACTACTAAACTTGAAACCAATCAAACTCCAGTACATACCCCTCGTGGGTATGATGAAGGCAGCCTATGGCCTGCTTCTATCTGCGATATAAACACAGCCTCATGAAAACACCCAGCTGCACTCTGACGAAGAGGAGCAGATACAGCTGGCTAGATCCCAGCCTGAAATTAGATAAATATCTGTTTTCGAGTTCACTTTAAATATGTAAATAAATTTAAATAAATATCACTTTAAATCATGCAATACGAATTGTCTTGATCACATGAAGAGGTAACTCCATTGACCGTTTACCCAATTTATTGAAAGCTAGCCAATGTCACAGACTAGCCTAGCCAGCTTCTGTAAATATCAGCTTGTGTTTCGTTAGCTACCTCTGTCAGTTAATTCAAATGTCGACTTATGTTTCGGCATGATTAAACGTCTCATTTAAAGCAGCTAGCTGCAGGCTGAAAGAAACATTCAATCATATACTTTTCATAGAAACCCAATAAAAACATGCATATAGAAAGATGTGTGTGTGTCACGTGTGCTAGAATGGAGGTTTAACAGCTGCAGATGCATATTAGCCAATACATAGCCCACACATATGACATACCTTGTAATACAATATTTTTCTAAAAGCAGTTGTATAATGTGCTCTGCAATAAGATAACTAATCTGGTTTAGAAATCAAACTCTGGGTATCAAATAGCAGCTGCCCAATACCATGGGGGACATGCATAATGTTGGATGCATTGGAAAATAAGGTATGGAGAATGATAAAGCCTGCAGGATTATGGAAACAGCAGTTGGGAAATGAATGTTTGAGCTTCAAATACTAAATGTTCAGTTAATGTGAGTATATTTAGGTGGTTTAAACAATTCCCTTTCCTACCAAACCTTCTAAAAGTCAGGTACCATAATCCTGCATTCATTATTCTACAAACTATGACAGTGTGAGACATTTTTTCCAGAATGTACGTTTCCTGCATGTACTGTATGTACGAATAAAAAACACCATCACAAATAGTTTCACCATTTTATTGAGTACAGAGACAAATAGCAAAGGTGTTTCAGGCAATATTTGGAGTATCTACAGTACATTTGTCATTTAGCAGACGCTCTTATCCAGAGCGACTTACAGAAGAAACTAGGGTTGAAGAACTAGCGTTAAGGGCCTTCCTCAAGGATACGTCAACAGATTTATTTTAACTAGTCGGCTCCGGATTCAAACAAGCAAACTTTAAGTTACTGGCCCAACGCTCTTCAAAAAAAGAAGAAAAAGACAACAGACAAAAGCATTTGCGGTCTCAATGTCCAAAATAGAACGGCAGGGCTAGTTCAAACTGCAGGACTTAGTGAATAGATCATGGGAGACAAGTGAGAGACAATGCTTAAACAAGCACATGCATCTGTAGTGGGTGTTCTTCAACTATAAAATGCACTAGACTGTAAGACAAAATTCAGAAACGACAACAGGCAAATGCGTACAATATGTGGTCCCAATGTCTATAAACGATGATGGCAGGGCTAATTCAAACTGCAGTGGGATGGTTCTCCTCACGGGTGAGTGAATCAGTCCATGCTTGGTGAATTGAGTATCACAGTATGAGTCATAATACTCATGAAACCTAGAGGTAAAATTCGGAAATTGTTCCAATCGTTTTCCACCATTCATTTTTCCATAGGTGATTTTAGAACTGCTTCATATAAGATCTGTGTTTCGTGTAGGCTTACCCTGGCGTGACATTTTGATAATTGCGCAAATCTCTCTCGGACAAGGTAACTTATCAATATTTGCCTGTAATTATCCACTAAAAATGAAATGCTGATGTGGCTATAATACAGAACTACACAAGCTTTGACGTCGTCACTCAAAGTGCAGGGTGGGAAAAAACACAGTTCTCCATGCAAACTCTCATCGACAAGTAGCAAGTAACCTAGCTGGCACATGTGTAGAGAGGAGTAGGCAGTCGCAGGTTTAGAACTACTGAGTTTATTAAAGCACATATATATATATATATATATATATATATATATAAATAAAGGCGGGACGAAGCGCAAAATAATAAAGAACTCAGGAAGTAATAGGAGATTCCTCTCAAGCAACATTTACAATGACCGACAAAGACAAATGACAGAGGGAGTATATATACAGTGATAGAGTGGGATTGGAACCAGGTGTGTGTAATGATGACGAGATAAATCCGGGGTTGATGAGGGAAGGGTGTTTGCCAGTATCAGGTTCAGCAGCAGCTACATAGAAGGCCGACGACGCCGAACGCCTGGCTGGACAGGAGGGGGAGCCAAAGTGAAGGCTGGTGTGACATTAGCAAGTACAGTCATGGCCAAAAGGTTTGAGAACGACACATTTATTTTCACAGTTTGCTGCCTCAGTTTGTATGATGGCAATTTGCATATACTCCAGAATGTTATAAAGAGTGATCAGATGAACAGCAATTAATTTCAAAGTCCCTCTTTGACATGCAAATTAACTGAATCCCCCCCAAAATTTCCACTGCATTTCATCCCTGCCACAAAAGGACCAGCTGACATCATGTCAGTGATTCTCTCGTTAACACAGATGTGAGTGTTGACGAGGACAAGGCTGGAGATCACTCTGTCATGCTGATTGAGTTTGAATAACAGACTGGAAACTTCAAAAGGAGGGTGATGCTTGGAATCATTGTTCTTCCTCTGTCAATCATGGTTACCTGCAAGGAAACATGTGCCGTCATCATTGCTTTGCACAAAAAGGGCTTCACAGGCAAGGATATTGCTGCCAGCAAGATTGCACCTAAATCAACCATTTATCGGATCATCAAGAACTTCAAGGAGAGCGGTTCAATTGTTGTGAAGAAGGCTTCAGGGCACCCAAGAAAGTCCAGCAAGCTGCAGAACCGTCTCCTAAAGTTGATTCAGCTGTGGAATTGGGGCACCACCAGTACAGAGCTTGCTCAGGAATGACAGCAGGCAGGTAAGTGCATCTGCACACACAGTGAGGCGAAGACTTTTGGAGGATGGCCTGGTGTCAAGAAGGGCATCAAAGAAGCCACTTCTTTCCAGGAAAAACATCAGGGACAGGCTTATATTCTGCAAAAGGTACAGGCATTGGACTCCTGAGTACTGGGGTAAAGTCATTTTCTCTGATGAATCCCCTTTCCGATTGTTTGTGGCTTCTGGAAAAACCTTGTCTGGAGAAGACAAGGTGAGCGCTACCATCAGTCCTGTGTCATGCCAACAGTAAAGCACCTTGAGACCATTCACGTGTGCGGTCGCTTCTCAGCCAAGGGAGTGGGCTCACTCAAAATTTTGCCTAGAACACAGCCATGAATAAACAATGTAACCAACACATCCTCCGAGAGCAACTTCTCCCAACCATCCAGGAACAGTTTGGTGACGAACAATGCCTTTTCCAGCATGATGGAGCACCTTGCCATGAGGCAAAAGTGATAACTAAGTGGCTCGGGGAACAAAACATCAACATTTTGGGTCCATGGCCAGGAAACTTCCTAGACCTTAATCCCATTGAGAACTTGCCTCAAGAGGCGGGTGGACAAACAAAAAATACCAAATATGTCAAACTCCAAGCATTCACTTTGCAAGAATGGGTTGCCATCAGTCAGGATGTGGCCTAGAAGTTAATTGACAGCATGCCAGGGCGGATTGCAGAGGTCTTGAATAAGAAGGGTCAACACTGCAAATATTGACACTTTGCATCAAATTCATGTATTTGTCAATAAAAGCCTTTGACACTTATGAAATGCGTGTAATTACACTTCAGTATTCCATAGTAACATCTGACAAAAATATCTAAAGACACTGAAGCAGCAAACTTTGTGGAAATTAATATTTGTGTCATTCTCAAACCTTTTGGCCATGACTGTAGATATTATAGCCTTTTGAGTTTCTCGTGTAAATAACAGATTGTGTATTTCTCTGTATTCTTGTTTAGCACTACCATAGCATTTTATTTTAAGCCAGGCTTCCCAAAAATGTTTACCAATCATTTAATCTCTAAGTGTTTCAAAATGTTCCTTCAATTAGCAAGAGCCAGCTTCACCCATCATTACGCACACCTGCCACCATCGTTACACGCACCTGCACTTAATTATGGGACTTACCTGGACTCCATGTCATTTACCTCCCCTATATCTATCACTTCCTCAGTTTAATTTCCGAGTCAGCATTGATGTTATGTTTCTTCTGTCTAGACACCGGTCTTGTTTTGTTTCATGTCTAGTTATTATTATGTCCACACCCTGTACTTGCTTCTCGTCTCCCAGCATCTTTTGTTACAGAACCTTTACACTGTGTGTAGGCCATCTATCTGATGATGTCTGGTCCAAACAAGTAAGACATTGTTGCTGCCCGTAGCATTAAAGGCAAGGGAAGCCAATGAACATCTGGCCTCCCTTGACAAGAAAAGTATACCAAATTTGCCAATCAGCGTTGAGCTAAACTAAGCGAGCTCAACTGTGAATGGTCCTGGCGCACCCAAAGAAATTGTCAAGGGAAGCAACGACAATTCTGATCCAACCATTAATTCATACATTGTTGTGCCCCTGGCCTGAGAGGATGGAAGTTCAATATGTAGCTAGATGTAGAAGGCTAATGTTAACGAACTAATGTTGCCCATGAATGGAAGTTAGGCAAGCAAGCATTTTAGCCAGGTAGCCTAGGACAAAAAAAAAGAAGTGTGTACTGTATGACAGAGTGATAGGCCATTTCGTCAACATGAAAGAGAGGAGGATGACATTGACGTTTCTCTACAAGTAGGGTGAGTCAACATGTTTTTCTACTTGCACGAATGCACACACACACGTACACACAGAAATCAGAATCATGGACAGCCACATCATATTTAGCTTACGTTGATTGGACTAAATTGTTTTGGTTGTCACTGTATTAGACTAAGCAGAGGTGATTTGATGATGTTCAAATGTTGAAGTTCAAATGGTGCTGTAATAGTGGAGGCAGCTCATGTTTTCTTTGCGACTTGTGGTAACTCTCTCTGTGGTTTTAAATCAATAGTTGTTTAATGGTCATGTAACTATGTTACTGTATATGCGTTGTGGACTTCACTGGATAGAGATTGCTGTCTGGTTTTGTGATAAATCCAGTGGCGCAACTTTGGTTTTAGAAGTGGGGGGACATAACCTGGCAGGGGGTCCTCCCTCACAATTTTTTTGGGGCATCTAAAGCTAATTTCCTGCATTTCTACTACGGCTGTCCCTGACAAGAAAAAAATATTGGTCTAACAATAGTAGTCTTTTTGTTGTTGTATTTTTTCCATATAGACACCCTATGTGTTTTAATTAAATCAACTGTATGTGCTAAACATGTCTGATGCTTTAAGCACTGCTTCAGAAATTCTGGAAAACAGTTAAAGACCTGGAGAATTAACACTCCTCCTCACAGCTGCCCATGTCCCTTAATGTTGATGATGTGGTTGTTACTGAAGAAGCACACGGCTGAGCTCTTTAGTCACCACTTCATTAAGTCAGGATTCCTATTTGACTCAGCCATGCCTCCTTGCCCGTCCAACATTTCCTCATCTCCCAACTCTTCTAATGCAACTATCCCCAAAGCACCTCCCTCTTTTCCCCTGCTCTGCTACAAAGTTTCTACCTACAGGCGGTCACTGAGTCCGAGGTGCTAAAGGAGCTCCTTAAACTTTACCTGAAAAAAAACATCTGGGTCAGATGGTTTAGACCCTTTCTTCTTGAGGTTGCTGCCCCTATTATCGCCAAGCCTATCGCTGACATTTTTTTACCTGTATCTCCCCCTGGGGAGGTTCCCAGTGCTTGGAAGGCAGACAATGTGCGTCCTTTATTTAAAGGGTGAGATCAAGCTGATCCTAACTGTTATAGGCTAATTTCTATTTTGCCCTGTTTATCAAAAGTGTTGGAAAAACTTGGCAATAATCAACTGACTGGCTTTCTTGGTGTCTATAGTATTCTATGGTATGCAATCTGGTTTACCCTCGGGTTATGGATGTGTCACTGCAACCTTAAAGGTCCTAAATATTGCCCCCATTGCCCTTGATTCTAAGCAATGTTGTGCTGCTCTTTTTATTGACTTGGCTAAAGCTTTTGATACGTTAGAACATTTCATTCTTGTGGCCCTGCTAAGTAGTATTGGTGTCTCTGAGGGGACTTTGGCCTGGTTTGCTAACTACCCCTCTCAAAGACTGCAGTGTATAAAGTGAGAACATCTGCTGTCTCAGCCGCTGCCTGTCACCAAAGGAGTACCCCAAGGCTCGATCCTAGCTCCCACACGCTTCTCATTTTACATCAACAACATAGCTCAGGCAGTAGGAAGCTCTCTCAACCATTTATATGCAGATGATAGTCATACTCAGCTGGCCCCTCCCGGATTTTGTGTTAAATGCTCTACAACAAAGCTTTCTTAGTGTCCAACAAGCTTTCTCTGCCCTTAATCTAGTTCTGAACACCTCCAAAGCAAAGGTCATGTAGTTTGGTAAGAAGAATGCCCCTCTCCCCACTGGTGTGATTACTACCGCTGAGGGTTTAGAGCTTGAGGTGGTCATGATATCATAAATAGGACTGGTGGAGTTGTCACACATGTAACTAACAAAAAATATATGGAAATGTCTGCTCTACTCAAAATTACAACCAACTAATTACAGCATTACCGCAAAAAATGGAAAAAGAACGTGAAAGGGGGAGAAAGACCAACGTTAGCTAAAGAAAATTATGATAAAAAAGTATACCAGTTTCATTTAAGGCACAAAAATAGACACTTTTTGTGTCATGTGTCATATAGATTGCAAAATAGTTGAGAGTGAAGAGATTTTCAATGTACCGATTCATGGCACATGGATTCAAAACAGAGTTTTTCAAATTAAATAATTATACAAAATTCTTGCAACCAATAGAACGCTTATATATATGTGGAATACAACCATCCCAGCGCAACAGATTTTGCTGCAAAGAGACATAATCATTAGATCATTTGTTTTGGTACAATCTATATATGTAACTGGTCGCAGGTTCAGGAATGGCTGAAGAATTGCAACATTTACCTGGAGCTAACTCTGCAAATAGCAGTGCTGGGTGACTTATTAATAATACTCTTATTTTTAATTTACAATATGCAGAATCTATGAGAAATGAAAGGTTCAGAACTTTTGTGAAACATCACAGCACAGTTGAAAATATATATGTCAAAAATAAATCAACTGGATGGTGTTCAGAGATAGATGGGAGGGGTTGAAGGGAGCTTAATGATGAGACTAAAACCAAACAAAAGATAACATTGTAAAATATACTGTGTCCGTAAAATCTATATGGTATGTTTAAGCTGGAAGTAGAAGCCTAAGAGTCCATTAGTTTACTCCTATATATATATATATATATATATATATATATAGTACCAATTAAAAGTTTGGACACACCTACTCATTCAAGGGTTTTTCTTTATTTTTTACTATTTTCTACATTGTAGAATAACAGTGGGACATCAAAACTATGAAATAAGTGTTAAACAAATCAAAATACATGTTATATTTTAGATTATTCAAAGTTGCCACCCTTTGCCTTGATGACAGCTCTGCACACTCTTGCCATTCTCTCAACCAGCTTCACCTGGAATGCTTTTCCAACCATCTTGAAGAACTTCCCACATATACTGAGCACTTGTTGGCAGCTTTTCCTTCACTCTGCGGTCCAACTCATCCCAAAC
This sequence comes from Oncorhynchus nerka, assembly GCF_034236695.1. Lineage (NCBI taxonomy): Eukaryota > Metazoa > Chordata > Actinopteri > Salmoniformes > Salmonidae > Oncorhynchus > Oncorhynchus nerka. The sequence continues at coordinate 25,029,077 of NC_088398.1, read as the reverse complement.
CATCTCAATTGGGTTGAGGTCGGGTGATTGTGGAGGCCAGGTCATCTGATGCAGCACTCCATCAAATAGCCCTTACACAGCCTGGAGGTGTGTTGGGTCATTGTCCTGTTGAAAAACAAATGATAGTCCCACTAAGCGCAAACCAGATGGGATGGTGTATCACTACAGAATGCTGTGGTAGCCAAGCTGGTTAAGTGTGCCTTGAATTCAAAATAAATCACAGACATTGTCACCAGCAAAGTACAACATAGCATCACACCATCTCCACCATGCTTCACGGGAGTAACCACATATGCGGAGATCATCCGTTCACCTACTCTGCGTCTGACAAAGACACAGCAGTTGTAACCAAAAATCTCACATTTGGACTCATCAGACCAAATTACAGATTTCCACTGTTCTAATGTCAATTGCTTGTGTTTCTTGGCCCAAACAAGTTTCTTCTTCTTATTGGTATCCTTTAGTAGAGGTTTCTTTGCAGCAATTTGACCATGAAAGCCTGATTCACACAGTCTCCTCTGAGCAGATGATATTGAGATGTGTCTGTTACTTGAACTCTGTAAAGCCTTTATTTGGGTAGTAATTTCTGAGGCTGGTAATTCTAATGAACGTATCCTCTGCAGCAGAGGTAACTCTGGGTCTTCCTTTCCTGTGGCGGTCCTCATCATTGATACATACCACGCTGCATTTTGGTCCTCCGATCCTTCCTACTACTCCTCCTCAGAGGAGGAAGAAGAAACCCGTTACAGGTCGCTAATTTGAATTATCTCAAATATATTTTGATTTGTTTAACACTTTTGTGGTTACTACATGATTCCACATGTGTTATTTCATAGTTTTGTTGATTTCACTATTATTCTACAATGTAGAAAATTGTAAAAATAAATAATAACCCTGGAATGAGTAGGTGTGTCCAAACTTTTGACTGGTATTGTGTGTATATATACATATATATATGTATGTGTGTGTGTGTAGATGATGATGTGCAAGTTGAAATACTGTTGTGCAAAAGAGCAGAAAAGTAAATAAAAACAATATGGGGATGAGGTAGATAGATTGGGTGGGCTATTTACAGATGGGCAATGTACAGCTGCAGCGATCGGTAAGCTGCTCAGATAGCTGATGTTTAAAGTTAGTGAGGGAAATATGTCTCCAGCTTCAGAGATTTTTGAAATTTGTTCCAGTCATTGGCAGCAGAGAACTGGAAGGAAAGGCGGACCAGTGAGATATACCTGCTGGAGCGCGTGCTATGGGTGGGTGTTGATATTGTGACCAGTGAGCTGAGATAAGGCAGAGCTTTACCTAGCATAGACTTATAGATGACCTGGAGCCAGTGGGTCTGGCGAAGAATATGTAGCGAGGGCCAGCCGACTAGAGCATACAGGTCGCAGTTTGCTTTGGTGACAAAACGGATGGCACTGTGATAGACTGCATCCAGTTTGCTGAGTAGAGTATTGGAAGCTATTTTGTAAATTAAATCTCCGAAGTCGAGGATCGGTAGGATAGTCAGTTTTATGAGGGTATGTTTGGCGGCGTGAGTGAAGGAGGCTTTGGTGCGAAATAGGAAGCCGATTGAAGATGTTTAATATGAGTCTGGAAGGAGAGTTTACAGTCTAGCCAGACACCTAGGTATTTGTAGTTGTCCACATATTCTAAGTCAGAACCGTCCAGAGTAGTGATCCTAGTTGAGCGGGCGGGTGCGGGCAGCGAACGGTTGAAAAGCATGCATTTGGTTTTACTAGCATTTAAGAGCAGTTGCAGGCCATAGATGGAGTGTTGTATGGCATTGAAGGTCGTTTGGAGGTTAGTTAACACAGTGTCCAAAGAAGGGCCAGATTTATACAGAATGGTGTCATCTGCATAGAGGTGGATCAGGGAATCACTTGGAGCAAGAGCGACATCATTGATGTATACAGAGAAGAGTCGGCCCAAGAATTGAACCCTGTGGCACCCCCATAGAGACTGCCAGAGGTCCGGACAACAGGCCCTCTGATTTGACACACTGAACTCTGTCTGAGAAGTAGTTGGTGAACCAGGCGAGGCAGTCATTTGAGAATCCAAGGCTATTGAGTCTGCCGATAAGAATAAGGTGATTGACAGAGTCGAAATCCTTGGCCAGGTTGATGAAGACGGCTGCACAGTACTGTCTTTTATCGATTTCAGTTATGATATCGTTTAGTACCTTAAGCGTTGCTGAGGTGCAACGGTGACCAGCTCGGAAACCGGAGTGCACAGCAGAGAATGTACGGTGGGATTCGAAATGGTAAGTGATCTGTTTATTAACTTGGCTTTTAAAGACTTTAGAAAGGCATGGCAGGATGGATATAGGTCTATAACAGTTTGGGTCAAGAGTGTCACCCCCTTTGAAGAGGGGGATGACCGCGGCAGCTTTCCAATCTTTAGGGATCTTGGACAATACGAAAGCGAGGTTGAACAGACTGGTAATAGGGGTTGCAACAATGGTGGCGGATAATTTTAGAAAGAGAGGGTCCAGATTGTCTAGTCCAGCTGATTTGTACGGGTCCAGGTTTTTCAGCTCTTTCAGAACATCAGCTATCTGGATTTGGGTGAAGGAGGAGCTGGGGAGGCTTGGGCAAGTAGCTGCGGGGGGTTGGCTGGGGTTGGGGTCTATGATTGTTATTCATTGTTCACTTGTTATTCAACATTGTCAGGTACGGGAAGGGATGACTGGGGCCTTCAGCAAGTAAGACATAGGATGTAATAAATAATTTGATCATTACAGATATACGTTCCCACTGTGCACATGATAAAGTTAACTACATTACTTAGTTGGCTGCAATATAACCTATTCGGGGAGCCTAGTGTGTGTGTATGAACTATGCAGAATATTTTTGGACCATTGGCTTCACTGAAAACAGAAACTGACAGGAGGAGCAATAGGAGTCTGTCGGAGGTCATCACACTGGATTGGGATGGTGATGGAAGCTTTGGTGGTCCACACAATGAAGAAGCAGGTGTCCCTCCCAGTGATGTGGAGCTGATCTTGGACCTGATGCCAGTAAGGATGGTCTTCATGGATATAGAAATCCTTTAATTGTCCCTCCCAGTGATGTGGAGCTGATCTTGGACCTGATGCCAGTAAGGATGGTCTTCATGGATATAGAAATCCTTTAATTGTCCCTCCCAGTGATGTGGAGCTGATCTTGGACCTGATGCCAGTAAGGATGGTCTTCATGGATATAGAAATCCTTTAATTTCACTGCCTCTTCAGTGGTAAGGTCCCTTGCACCATAGGGACACTTGACCTCCACTGCTGCTATGGTGCCACCAGACCACCCAGGAACACAGACTCCATGACTCAAAGCTCTGACTCCTGCACATGTCACAGCCTGATCTGTTTCACCATCACCCTGTGCATGGCTCACCTGCTTGTCTCTACCCCCCTCCAGGTGTCACCCATTTTCCCCTTTAGCTCCTGTTGCTAGTTTGTCTTGACTCGTTCAAGCCTACCAGCAGTTTTTCCGTCCTCCTGTTTCTCGTTAGTTCCTGTTTTCTAGTTCTCCTGGTTTTTGACCATTCTGCCTGCCCTGACCCCGAGCCTGCCTGCCGTTCTGTACCTTTCGGACTCTGCCCCGGATTACTGACCTCTGCCGGCCTTTGACCTGTTGTTTGCCTGTCCCCTGTTATTTTGAACGGTCTGCATCTGGGTCTTATCCTGAGGTCTGATAGCACGTCCATCCCTGTAGCCATTTTGAATTCTTTGAGGCCCTCCTCTTCATTATATATGCCCCACGAGATGGAGCAATGCACTTGGCCCTAGTCACTGCTCCAAAATTGCTGGCTGTCAACCTCCCTCTGTGCTCTGTCCAACTGTTGCCTGCCATATAGCCTCCTGCTGCGCCAGGATGCCTGCAGGCCCCAGGTGCCCTTGTTTTTTTTAACAATGTCCGGTACATACAGGGATGGTAGCAGTTGTTCTGGCTCAGGTTCAAGGAGACATGCCATTCCACTGAACCTGCTCCGGAGATGGTTCCTTAGCCACTGAAGATCCTTCTCTGTGGGCTCGCGGGACAGAGGGTTGTAGTTGGCTTCCTCTACTCGCATTCCATATCCGTATGGCCAATATTGTGAACCACAGAAGTAGGCTGTATGGGTACACTTATGAGCTCCACGGAGTCATTTGCATGTGGGGGAGAGAATCCCCTGGTCACCTATAGAGACCTGCCAATAGGAAGGATGTTAAGTGACACATGCCTTTCAATGCATGAAACTTTAAACACCTTGAAATGTATTTGTTTGTAAGAAATGTGCTTTAGAAATAATGTTTGATTTGATTGATGAAATTTCAGCTGTATGATATTTAATAAACTGACATTTTCACACGAGGACAAAGTGCGGTGTTTCCATAAACTTTTAATTGATCATTTGGGATTTTATCACTTGACATATTAATCATAGAGTGTGAAGGATCCTATAAATGAAGACTGTGTGAATGCATGTACCACTCTGAATAAATACTGTTCCTTTGAAGATGTGTTTCTGGTCATGCAACTACAACTACAGGATGTCTAAACAAAGTCAATTGATTTTTAGATTCATTGCCATCATTGACAACATTCTAGAACTGAGTTATTGCTCATCCAGTGGCAATTTAGGATGTAAATCTTGGTTCGGCAAACAATTCCTTCCAAACCACTCATTGTTGAATTTGCGATTTCCAACTTGTGTAATGTCTATGTCCAATGAGCACCGATAAGTTTTATCTTCGTTATTTCTCATCATATGACAAGGATCAAAAAGCATTTGCCAGTATATTGTCGACTTGATTCATGAGGATGACTGCTAGCTTGCTGGACAAGATCAGTCCAATCAAAGCTACTATAGATATAATGTGATTTGACCTAATTTTATCTGTGGCCAATGACCTTGAGCCTTCTTGGATGGGCTCTTCTGATGTAACTCTATGTCAGCACCCAAGAACCTTGAATTTTCGAGCTCTATCCTTAGATTTGGCGGTGTCGTAGTGCCCCCATGAGTGATAGAACACTGAACCAATCAGGGCGCAACTGGAAAACATTACCCAATCACGGCGCAACTAGAGAACATTACCAAACTCTACGCTCCTTATTTTCCGCTGGCTGCCCCACCACCACAGAAAGCACTAAGCTAGGCTGAAACACCTGCGTTTTGGAGCTGCCTTAAGAAAGCAAGTTTGTATGCGGCTTTACTAACTCAATTATTATTTATTTTTTACACCGTTTGCAAACTGATATGTGACACGTATTAATTTAAAAAATAATATGCGAAAAAGGGCCTTCCCTGAATGACGAGCCGCCACTGCTCATCTAACTCTGGTATCTGGGGTAATATGCTTAATGATTATATAATTAATTCAGTGTCTCTTTCCTTGTAGAATGTTGACAGCGGTGTAGAACACATTTTATTGCTGAGATGCTAAAACTTATCTTAGTAGCTACAATTACTGACACGGGATAAACTATCCCTCATGCTGGCTCTGACCAACCTAGTAAATTGCCCCTCACTATAGCTGCATGAACAGACTTATAGTGGTCTTCTCCCCTTTCAATGCTCAATGCTCATCCTTGAAAAATGCCATAAGGTCTGAAATAGACACCAACGTCGACATACTGTACAAACAATTATCTAGGCTAAGTAATAAAATGGGGGGGGGGTCTACTGCTCTGCTAAGTAGCTAGCTAAAGTGTAGTCAGTGGCTAGCTAAGACTGAGAAAGGGGACGAAAGAAGTTTATTCAGTTAATTTCAATACAGCACATGGATTCATCATGGATTGGACACAGGTCTCTGATCGCGCTGGTGAACGGTAGCTGACAGTGTCGGCTAGAGATGACGTGCCGGAGCTTCCTGCATGAATTTGTAGTATTGCTGAGGTCTTCTCTGTTGAGATAATTGAGGTCATTTGTACATAGATAGAGTTAAAGTGACTATGCATAGATAACCAAAGAGTAGCAGCAGTGTAAAAGAGGAGTTTGGGGGGGGGTGCAAATAGTATGGGTAGCCATTTGATTAGCTGTTCAGGAGTCTTATGGGGTGACGATAGAAGCCGTTAAGAAGCCTTTTGGACCTAGACTTGGCACTCTGGTACCGCTTGCCATGCGGTAGCTGAGAGAACAGTCTATGACTAGGGTGGCTGGAGTCTTGTACAATTTTTAGGGCCTTCTGACACTGCCTGGTATAGAGGTCCTGGATGGCAGGAAGCTTGGCCCCAGTGATGTACTGGGCCATACGCACTACCATCTGTAGTGCCTTGAGGTCGGAGGCCGAGCAGTTGCCATACCAGGCAGTGATGCAACCAGTCAGGATGCTCTCAATGGTGCAGCTGTAGAACGTTTTGAGGATTTGAGGACCCATGATAAATCTTTTCAGTCTCCTATGGGGGAATAGGCTTTGTCGCGCTCTCTTCACGACTGTGATGGTGTGTTTGGACCATGATAGTTTGTTGGTGATGTGGACACCAAGGAACTTGAAGCTCTCAACCTGCTCCACTACAGCTCCGTTGATGGGACTGGGGGCGTGCTCGGTCTTCCTTTTCCTGTAGTCCACAATCATCTCCTTTGTCTTGATCCCATTGAGGGAGAGGTTGTATATGTTATGTTATCAAGGCAAATATATTAATAAAACTCACCTTGTCTGAGTGAGAATAACATGGTTATCAAAATGTCATGCCAAGGAAAGCCTTGCTATTGACATTGCCAACAAACTGAAATGTGTTCAGAATAAATATACACAAGATGTAAAAACCAGCTGCTCCCGCTACAGAGATTGATTATAAAAAATCAAATTAAAATAAAGCAGCTACCAAGCATGATGGAATGTTAATTACTTAATTAACTCAGGAACCACACCTGTGTGGAAGCACCAGCTTTCAATATACTTCGTATCCCTCATTTACTAATTTTCTTTATTTTGGCAGTTACCTGTATATTGAAGAAGTAACGTTTGCCTCTGAATTAGGCATAGGAAACCCTATTATAGTAACATTATGATAGATACATAATCTGTATCCAGTTTAATTATAGGCAAGCCAGTTATATTCAGAAAAACTGACTAGAAAACATCCCCAATTGTATCACTTTGATGACCTGGCATAAATTATTGAAATTACACAGGCCTATAGCACCCCCTGTTGGTTGTCAACTGAATAATCAATTAATTGCACACAGAACACTACATCACCGTGGCTTTGTTCATGTTTTGTGCTTTACAGTGGCATTAGTCCTATAGTTTCTCTGTACATTATAATGCATAGGCCTTGGCATAATTGCAATAATTATACAAAACAAAATGTTGGCATGCATTGCCTAGAGTCGCCTACTGTAGGCCTATTATCTGTGCTATAGCCTTCCAGAGAGGAAGAGACGGAGAGGTTTCACTCTTGCCAAAATCGTTCCAAAATAAGCCCAATGCGTTTCTATGGGCTTATTTTGGACCTCTGCTTGTTACCTGCTCTTGGGACAACGACTCCCATTGTTAGGGTGGAGACATAAGCATCTCATCATTACATACAGATCTCTAAATCTACCCAATTCCCAGTGCTGTTGGTCTATAGGCTGCTGTACATAGGATCCATACTGTTGAGCTCCATGTGACTTTGCGTCATCACCCTACAATATGGGGAAGTGAAAGGCAGAGGCCTCTAGTGGCCAAAAGGCCATATTCACAAGGGCATTGCAATTGAGGGCCCTTGGAGTCATGTCGGGGTCGTCAAAAGAGGGACCAGTCAATCGTGAAGAATAAAATAATATATAGGAATAGGAAGCAGCGCAGGTCCTAATCCAGGCACTTGTCATCTCCCGTCTGGATTACTGCAACTCGCTGTTGGCTGGGCTCCCTGCCTGTGCCATTAAACCCCTACAACTCATCCAGAACGCCGCAGCCCGTCTGGTGTTCAACCTTCCCAAGTTCTCTCACGTCACCCCGCTCCTCCGCTCTCTCCACTGGCTTCCAGTTGAAGCTCGCATCCGCTACAAGACCATGGTGCTTGCCTACGGAGCTGTGAAGGGAACGGCACCTCAGTACCTCCAGGCTCTGATCAGGCCCTACACCCAAACAAGGGCACTGCGTTCATCCACCTCTGGCCTGCTCGCCTCCCTACCACTGAGGAAGTACAGTTCCCGCGCAGCCCAGTCAAAACTGTTCGCTGCTTTGGCCCCCCAATGGTGGAACAAACTCCCTCACGACGCCAGGACAGCGGAGTCAATCACCACCTTCCGGAGACACCTGAAACCCCACCTCTTTCAGGAATACCTAGGATAGGATAAAGTAATCCTTCTCACCCCCCTTAAAAGATTTAGATGCACTATTGTAAAGTGGCTGTTCCACTGGATGTCTTAAGGTGAACGCACCAATTTGTAAGTCGCTCTGGATAAGAGCGTCTGCTAAATGACTTAAATGTAAATGTAAATGTAAAATAAAAAATGTAGATAAAGAAATCTATGAAAAATTGCATTTGTAATTTGGTGCATTAATTATTGCCTAGATTCAAGCACATCAAGAGCAGCAGCTCTTGATCAAAACTAGAGCTCACATATTGTGGAGTATATTATGTACATGAGCACATGGTTTATAAATGAGCCCCTGCCCATCTGAGCAAATTGGTCAAGGGGGTTGGGAATTCAAGGGGAGGCAGGAGAAACAAGTCAGCTCAAGGAGGGTTGCTAATGTTTATCAGATAATAAGAACAACATTTAGTGTTTGCTATTATATGTTAGCTTTGAAAATACTATCTGAAAGATGTGGCGAAAGAAGAAAAATAAGTTGGAAGGCTCAGACGATATGCTCGAGGTTAAAGGCCGGCTGGCTGCAATGGTTGAGAAAAAAATATTTGTACTTTAAAAAAAGTTTTATAGTGTGAATATTGATAGTGAGGAAGAGAAAGAGGAGTTGAGTTCCGAGGGAGGTGGGTGTGTGAGGGGCGTCAAGTACAAGTGGGGTGAGCAGTACTCCAGTAGCTCTGAAGGTGAATTGGATGATAGTGAGTATTAATTACTTGGGAAGGAAGGTGTGGCTCGGGCTACTGAGCCCGAGCCTCATAACGGTAGACATGAGGCGGATGGTTCTGGTCCAGTGGGAGTGACATTTTTGGAGAAGGTGGACCCCTTCCTTTTGGCTGATCCATATGTTGTTTCAGGTGCTGTTGAGTGCTGTTGAATCGGTGAAGGTAACCCAAAGTGGATTTGTGATCATTTGCGACGCAGACAAGATGGTGAGCGTAGTGAAACTGAAGAGTCACTGTCTATCCTATTGAGTTTTGATGTTGAGTCTTTACCCGAAAAGGTAATGTTGGGATATATCAGTTATGCCTTACAGGCTTTTGTGCCACCCCAAAGTGCCGCATGCGTGACGGCGCCTAACATCCTTGCTGAACTCCACTGGCTACTAGTCAACTATAGGATTGACTTTAAAATCCCCCAAGTGTTTCATAAGAGTAGATGTCCGTGGCCCTGCAGAAATCAAATTCTATTTCTATTCTATTACAGGTTACAACTTCCCCCGGATTACTGTATTAACCCCTCGTTCCATGTGTCTCTCCTCAGGCCGGTGGTGGCTGGTCTACTCCAGGAGTCTGAGGTGCGGGAGGTTCCTCCGCCCCCTCTGGGCATCGAGGGGGCCCCGGCGTAAGCTGTTCGAGCCATACAGGACTCGAGGCGTCGGGCGAGGAGCCTTCAGTACGGTCCGGAGGAGAGATGCTGGGTGCCGGTGGAGGACGTTTTGGACCCTTCGTTGCTGCGGGAGTTCCCCTGTTTCCATCCGGATCGCCCTGCGCCTCGTCCTCCGGGTCGTCCCTGAGGTCGGTGTCGACGCGCTGCTGGAGCCGTGCGTCAAGGGGGGGTACTGTCACGACATCCGCCGAAGTTGTCCCTCTCCTTGTTCGGGCGGCGTTCGGTGGTCAATGTCACTGGCCTTCTAGCCATCGCTGATCCACTTTTCATTTTCCATTTGTTTTGTCTTTGTTTTACACACCTGGTTTCAATTCCCCAATTACATGTTCATTATTTAACCCTCTGTTTTCCCCATGGTTTTTGTGCGTGATTGTTTTATGTATGTTCGGTCCGTTATTGTGGGCTCGGTATTACGACATGCTATTGGAATATTTGAGTAAAGTTAGTTGTGTTACTCATCTCTGCTGTCCTGCGCCTGACTCCTCTGCACCAGCTACACCCAGACCACTACAATTCCACTACATTCCTAAAGAATATGTACTTTTTACTCCCATACATTTTCCCTGATACCAAAAGGCACTCGTTACATTTGGAATGCTCAGACAGGACAGAATTATGGTCCAAATCACACACCTATCAATATAACACGTCATCCCTACTGCCTCTGATCACTAAACACAAATAATACGTTTGTAAATTATGTCTTGGTGTTGGAGTGTGCCCTTGTCTGTCCATAAATAAAATAAAATAATAACATTGTGCTGTCTGGTTTGCTTAATATAAGGAATTTTATGTATTGCATTTACTTTTATTTCCAAACTTTTACTCAAGTACGACAATTGAGTACTTTTTCCAGCCCTGTACTTAAGTACATTTAAAACCAGATACTTTTAGACTTTAACTCAAGTAGTATTTCTCTGGGTGACTTTTTATTTTACTTGAGTCATTTTCTATTAAGGTATCTTTACTTATACATGTGACAATTGACTACTTTTTCCACCACTGCCCATCTATGGAACGATGAGACTCTACAAGAACACGGTGGTGTTCACGATGGTGTACTCCAGATGGTGTTCACAATGGTGTTCTCCACAAGCTGGTACATCCGATCTGTCTAGCACGCACACACACTTTTACTATCTGTTTATCCATGTACGGAGTTGTTATTCAATGTTTTTCTATGGGTCAAATTCAAGGTTTCGTCAAATAATTGTTTTATTTTTGGGGGGATAGCTTAAGGGGTCCTAAAACTCCAAATCAAATAGCTGAATGATCCTTAGTATGACCATCTTAAAACAATTCCATATGTTAGCTTAGTAGATCCAAACCCAAAAACAAAATAGGAAAAACCGCTAAATACAATAGTTGCTGGCCAAATTGTCAGAGAGAGAAAAAAAAATCTATTTCAAAATGGCTTTTTATTCATTGATGGATATACCAGTCGATGGGCTTAAACTTCAAAGGAAAATATACTTCATAAGCTAATAAATCCTTGAAGTGCTTGGAAATTAGTGTCGGTGTGTTTCTATTTTTACTCATGTAAAAGACTTGAGGTCCTCATAAGGGACTTCAGCTAAGTGTACCCCGATTGGGCAAAATTGGCAAATATTGTTTTGATTATCCCCATATACAGTGTGCCCATCAAGAAGGGATTCTTTCTCCAAAACAGAGTAAAGATGGCCACAAGATCGCTCCTTCTTGAGGACAAAGTAATGAGGTCGATGCACATCGCAAGCTGCTCTAAGGAGTTGGACAGTTTTGACTTCCCAACAGCAGTGGCCCACTTTGAGCAGGCCATGGTCCACTGCAAACACAAGTAAATTAGAGGCAAATGATTGTGTTTGTCAGGTCTGGTCCTAGCAGTTCTGCTGCCGCCCTAGACAAGAGTAATATATTTTGTCATGTATAGTATGCATCTGTTGATCACATATACCTTAAAAAAAAGGTAGGGGTGTGGCCCAGAAAACCAGAGTATCTGGTGTGATTACTATTTGCCTCATTCAGTGCGACACATCTCCTTCACATAGAGTTGAACAGACTGTTGATTGTGGCCTGTGGAATGTTGTCCAACTCCTATTCAAGTTGCTGGATATTGGCGGGAACAGGAACACACTGTCGTACATGTCGATCCAGAGCATCCAAAAGATGCTCAATGGGTGACATGTCTGGTGAGTATGGAGGCCATGGAAGAACTGAGACATTTTCAGCTTCCAGGAATTGTGTACAGACATGGGGCCTGCATTATCATGCTGAAACATGAGATGGCAGCGGATGAATGGCACGACAATGGGCCTTAGGATGTCATTATGGCATCTCTGTGCATTCAATTTGCCATCAATAAAATGCAACTGTGTTCATTGTCCGTAGCTTATGTCTGCCTATACCATAACCCCACTGCCACCATGGGGCACTCTGTTCACAACGTTGACAGCAGCAAACCACTCGCCCGCAAGACACCATACGCCATTCATCCGTGAAGAGCACACTTCTCCAGCATGCCAGTGGCCATCGAATGTGAGCATTTGTCCACTGATGTTGGTTACGACGCCGAACTGCAAACTGCAGTCAGGACAAGACCCTGGTAAGGTAGACGAGCATGCAGATGAGCTTCCCTGAAACGGTTTCTGACAGTTTGGGCAGAAATTCTTCGGCTGTACATCCCCAGTTTCATCAGCTGTCCGGGTGGCTGGTCTCAGACGATCCCACAGGTGAAGAAACCTGATGTGGAGGTCCTGGGCTTGCGTGGCAACAGATCTGGTGGACATTCCTGCAGTCAGCATGCCAATTGCATGAGATATCTGTAGATATTTGAGACATCTGTAGCATTTGTGTTGTGTGACAAAACCGCACATTTTAGAGTGTCCTTTTATTGTCCTCAGCACAAGGTGCACCTGTGTAATGATCATGCTGTTTAATCCGCTGCTTGATATGCCACACCTGTCAAGTAGATGGATTATCTTGGCAAATGAGGAAATGCTCACAAACGGGGATATAAACAAATTTGTCCACAAGATTTTAGAAAAATAAGCTTTTGAAACATGGGATCAACATGTTGCGTTTTTATTTTTGTTCAGTATATAAAGATTTGGAATGGATTGATAAACTAGAGTATAGTAATGATGTGTATCATGTGCATTTCAGTTGGGCTAAGTCAGTAGCACTTGGAAACGAAACATCATTGCCAACTATTAACATTGAAGTTACAATGCTGCCATCACTAGGCAACCAACTGCCTGTAGTAGGAAAGAGAGTTGTTCTCAATGAGCAGCGTATATCACACACAACAGAGTCACGAGCCCACAGTAGTTCAAACTACAATAAACATAACATTTATTAACATGATCCAGTAGAACTGTAAAAAGAGTGAGATATCATTTGAGCTTTGGAAACAATTGCTTTCATAAATGCATGGGGCGGCCTCGTGTCACAGGAGCATTCATGGTGCGAATTACAGGGAAGCCAGGGGGGTTCAGCTCCCCTGAATGAGAAATTAGCTCCCCTACATGCAACAAAAGTCTAACTTTGGGGGGGGTTCTCTAAATAGTGCTAATTTAACCGTTCTCCCATTTGTTTAAAATGCAGTGGTAAATATGTTTTACAGAGGTAAATATTTATGTAAAAACCATCCAATGAAACACCGCCACCTCTCTAATGGTTTAAAACCATTTCTTTCTATATGCTGCTTCTCATCCAGTAGTGGTGAATTTTGGCCTCAGCCGAGCTCCTTAACGCATAGATTTCCTTTGTACTTCCTCATTTTCACTGTTTGTTTGCCGGTGCGCCCTTGGTAAAAAAAAAAAAAAGCCTTTATTCAACGCATAAGATTTATCCGTTGATTTAGCATTGTTTTCTGTTGTCAGTCAGCTGTTTAGAGCGCCCATTGCTTTGTTTTTCAGGTGCACGTGGGTACTGGTGTTCTCTGTGGCTCTCAGATATTTGCAACATTGTTTCAATATTTAAATCCGATCTCCAGGTGTTCCATAGTAATGAACGTGTTGGGAGTAGAGATGAGACAGACAGGCTGGCAGCATTTCTCAGCCAGTCGAAATCATGAATCAGCATAATTTTTCTGGATATACACAAAAACCCATCAATAGAAAACAGTGAGTGGAAACGCCAAGCGGATGCTTCACACCGGGTGAAAAATCTGTCTCATTGTTCTCTCTGTGATATTACAGTATGGCTCTGTCAGGGAAGTCCTATTGTCATGGGTGTAAAGTTACAGTTAACCACTAGAGCGTCCCACACCACATGGAATCATTACAGTCACTACGAATTGTTACTCAATGGTTGCTACGATAAATGCTGGTAAACTTGAATTACACAGTATAAAGACATATTTGTGCAGAATATATATGACATACATTGTTCAGTGTATCATTTCTACAAACAGATCACATGGTCAGTAATGCAGAACTAACCCTGGGTAGGCAGAATATAATAAACATTTTTGTGAACCTTTTTGTTGTTCTGAGATTCATATTGATGACCATGCAACTGTATTGACCACCTGATTTTCATTAACTAATGAGCTTTTTTTTCATGTCAATATCACCACCTGCTGTGCTTTTTGGTAGTCTGGTTCCTTCACCATTTATACCCCTCACACAAGAAGGTAAACAGAATGGCAGGGGAAGATGAAGTATCAGTAAGATGCATCTTATTCTTTCCATCTGTGGAAGATCTGGTGTTGGCCCCCTGTTTAGCAACATGACAACACTGAGACTTGATCATACTTCAGGGTGACCTCTCTCCAGGTCACCATGTGATGGATTATTCTCTGTGTGTGACGACACCATCGCCCCGCCACACTCACCTCTGTCATCATGAAGTACTTTGAGAGGCTGGTCATGGCCCATATCAAAGCCAGCACACTGGACCAAATCCAATTTGCCTACCACTCCAACAGATCCACGGAGGATTCCATTTCCATCGCTTCTCACACGGCCCTAACACATCTGGACAAGAGGAACACCTATGTGAGAATGCTATTCATTGACTACAGTTCAGCATTCAACACTATTGTTCCCTCCAAGCTCGTCACCAAGCTCAGAGCAACTGGATCCTGGACTTCCAGACGGGCAGACCCACAGGCTCTGAGGATTGGCAACAACACCTCCTCCACACTGACTCTTAACACAGTGGCCCCCCAGGGGTGAGTCCTAAGCCCTCTGCTGTACTCCCTGTTCACCTACGACAGCTTAGTTTTGCACGACACCAACTCAATCATCAAGTTTGCTGACGACACCACAGCTGTAGGCTGATAACCAACAACGATGAGCCAGCCTATAGGGAGAAGGTAAGTGAACTGGCATTGTGGTGCCAGGATGACAGCCTCTCCCTCAACATCAGCAAAACAAAGGAGTTGATTTTTGACTTCAGGAAGCAGAGGAGGGAACACATCCCAATCCACATCAACTGGACCGCAGTAGAGAGAGTCAGCAGTTTTAAGTTCCTCAGCATTACACAGATGCGGTGCCTGTCTAGCTCTCATTTACTTACATTAGATTCTGCTAACAAGGAGACTTCATAGAATCATCGGACTGAGTAATATTTAATTGAATTTAATCCTCCGTGTGTGACCCCGATGCGTCACCTGGTTAGTGGTCAAAAAATGTACCTACATTCTTATCTCCTTATACAGTATGTCTTAGAAACAAATGTACTACTTCGATAAAAAGGGCTAAGTCACACTCTTTCATTAATCCCATTTCTGACCCTTGTGGTGATCCACTAAGTTTTGGAAGGATATTAAATCACTAAAAAGAAGCAGCCACACCTCTCTGCCCAAGGAGGTTCTATTTAACTCCAGTACTATAAAAGGCTAAACTGAAATAACTGATGCATTCAACCAACATTTTATTGCAGCAGGCCATTTATTTTGAAAGGGGAAATGGCAGCAATAAGGACAACTCAAATCAAATCAAATCAAATTTTATTTGTCACATACACATGGTTAGCAGATGTTAATGCGAGTGTAGCGAAATGCTTGTGCTTCTAGTTCCGACAATGCACTCTGAAAAGACTTCATGACAGAAACTCTTATGCACCCCTGTTCAATCACAGACTTGCCTGCTACTGTAAATGGTGACCCACTGTTCTCTCTTCAGCAAGTCACGACTAGGGAAGTTCTGGACACTCTCTTTGTCGTTGATGTTAAAAAGCCCACTGAGGCAGACTTGCTTGACCTGTGTCTTCTACGGCTTACTGCACCTCTGATTGTGGAGCCCTTGACACAACTTTTTTTTATCTGTCCATTCTATTTGAAAGTTTTGAGATTGGGCGATAATTATTAAGATCACAGGGATCACCGCCTTTATGGATCAAAACAAGGGCCGACCTCCACACCTTAGGAATAATACCCAAGGTGTGGAGGTCGGCCCTGGTTTTCATCCATAAAGGCAGTGATCCCTGTGTTCTTAATAATTATCGCCCAATCTCAAAACTTGCAAGTCTAGCGAAAATATTAGAACTCTTGGTAAATTTTCAGCTGCCGTCTTTTTATTTTGAAAAATTATATATATAATATAATATTCTGAAATCTCACACAGCCCCATCTCAGCTGCTTCTCTAGTCATAAATGACATAAGGTAGTTAAAAACACCAGCATTGCGCTGCCCTTTTATATTGATCTGTAGAAAGTATTTGATATGGTTGATCGTACACTCTTGCTACGTATTTCTAGACCAAGCAGCCTGCGTCTGGTTAAAAAATGACCTGTATGACAGAACTCAATGTATATCTGCTGATGGAGCTCAGTCTAGGCCATTTATTGTTCACTTTTTACATGAATCATTTTGGTTTCCCTGAAAACCTCTAGATGTCTCGTAAAATTGATCCTAAAGACCTGCGTGCATATCTGTGCCTTGAGAGGACCCTAAATTGAGCTAGTCCCCCATTAAAAGTATCTAGGTATTTGGATTGACAATAAGCTGTACTTGAAAACACACATCAATAAGCTGACTAAAAAGTTATGAGTAAAGATTGGTTTTCAGTATAGAAATACATCCTGTCTCACTTTTGAAAATAGGAGGAAGATTGTTCAAGCAACACTCCTCCCAGTAAATGACTATTGCGACTCAATCTACATGCACACGACAGCCTCTATGTTAAAAACCTATAGATTCAGTCTACTACTCAGTTTTGCTCTTTATCACTGGTGCTAATTTCCATATGCATCATTGTTTCATCTAGTTCTGTTGGCTGGTAGTCTCTGACTACCCAACGTTGGCTATTATTTGTATGTTCAGCAAAGCACTTCTCCAGAAACTCCCATACTACCTCACCTCACTTTTAAATTGAAAACCTAGCAACTATAAGACTCGCTCTCAAGACTGGTTAGTTCTAGAGGGTCTGCAGGTCTCCTCTGATTTAGGGAAAACTGCTTTCAGTTACTATGCTCCTCAGTCCTACAGGTCACTCTAAATCTTGATTCTTTGGTCACAAAAGGTGAATTTAGGGATCTGATTTTCATTGATTGTATATATTTGTTTCTAATACCCTTTGGAGTGTAATGTGATTTATTTAATATGTTGTAACTGTAATTTTGTAATGATCCTGCTTGAATTGTTGCTTACATTGCTTGAACTGTTCTTCTCATGGCACCATTGGAAATGACACCCTGGTCTCGATGGGTTCCCCTGGTTAAATAAAGGTTATTAAAAATGTCTTAATTTGTGTCACAGGCACTCGAAGAAACACTGTTACCCTTGGACCTAATGTTCTTTCATGCCTCGAAAATGAGATATAGGTTTATAGCGCCTTCAGAAAGTATTCATAGCCCTTGACTTATTCCAAATTTTGTTGTGTTACAGCCTGAATTCAAAATGGATTAAATAGATTTTTTCTCTCACCCATCTGCACACAATACCACAGTAGTGGAAACATGTTTATTGAAATTTTAGCAAATACATTGAAAATGAAATACAGACATATCTAATTTAAATAAGTATTCACACCCCTGAGTCAATACATGTTAGAATCACCTTTGGCAGTGATTACGGCAGTGAGTCTTTCTGGGCACGTCTCTAAGAGCTTTCCACACCTGGAATGTGCAACATTTGCCCATTATTATTTTCAAAAATCTTCAAGCTCCGTCAAATTGGTTGTTAATTGTTGCCAGACAACAATCTTCCCTCAGGAACATTCAATGTTTTCTTGGTCAGCAACTCCAGTGTATATTTGGTGTTGTGTTTAGGTTATTGAACTGCTGAAAGCTGAATTCATCTCCCAGTGTCTGGTGGAAAGCAGACTGAACCAGGTTTTCCTCTATGATTTTGCCTGTACTTGGCTCTATTGCTTTTCTTTATATCCTAAAAAACTCCCTAGTCCTTGACAATGACAGACATACCCATAACATGATGTAGCCACCACCATGATTGAAAATATGAAGAGTGGTACTCAGTGATGTGTTAAATTTTCCCCAAACATAACACTTTGTATTCATGTCATGAAGTTAATTTCTTTGCCACATTTTTGGCAATTTTACTTTAGTGTCTTATTGCAAACAGGATGCATGTTTCAACATATTTTTGGTTCTGTACATGCTTCATTCTTTTCACTTTGCCATTTAGGTTAGTATGGTAGAGTAAATACAATGTTGTTGATCTATCCTCAGTTTTCTCCTATCACATCCATTGATCTGTAACTATTTTAAAGTCACTATTGGCCACACGGTGAAATCCCTGAGCGGTTTCCTTCCTCTCTGGCAACTGAGTTAGGAAGGACGCCTGTATCTTTGTAGTGACTGGGTGTATTGATACACCATCCAAAGTGTAATTAATAACTTCAACATGTTCAAAGGGATATTCAATGTCTGCTTTTATCTTTTTTTTTACCCATCTACCAATAGGTGCCCTTCTTTGCGAGACATTGAAGATCATCCCTGGTCTTTGTGGTTGAATTTGTGTTTGAAATTCACTGCACGACCGAGGGACCTCGACTGTGGGGTACAGTGATGAGGTAGTCATAAAACATGTTTAAACACTATTATTGCACACAGAGTGAGTCCATGCAACTTATTATGTGACTTGTTAAGCACATTTTTACTCCTGAACATATTTAGGCTTGCCATAACAAAGGGTTTGAACACTTATTGACTCGAGACATTGCAGCTTTTCATTTTGAATTAATTTGTAAGTATTTCTGAAAACATAACTGCACTTTGATATTATGGGGTATTGTGTGTGTAGGCCAGTAACACAACATCTCAATGTAAGCCTTTTTCAATTCCGGCTGTATCACAACAAAATATGGAAAAAGTCAAAGGGTGTGAAGATCACAGACCAATCCAACACCCTCCCCAAAATTGTTTCAGGTTGATAATGCTTCATGTTCAAAGTCTCGCTGGCCTTAATTTGATGTAAGCATTTTTTTTGAGGAAACTGAATACTGGAGAGATCAAATACATTATGGGTAAACTGGGGATTTGGTAGTAATACAAGAAAATGAGCATAGTTAGCTTTGTGTGTGGCTAAAAACCCTAATACACAAGAAAATAAGGGTTCCTCAAGAGTTCTTTGGAAAGGGTGATGTTTCTATGTGGAACCATAATGACACAAAGAACCCTTTGAGTCATTCACTTTTTGAGTTCACAAAAGGGTTCTTTGCTCTTTTGGTGATAATTGAAATGTAGGAGAGGTGGCTCATTTGAATATTTGGTTGGCTCATAGGTCTTTTTGTGCAATCATGAGTGAGAGTGTCATTCCAGTTGATCAAATGTGTTGTGTTATGCCATTAAAATGATATATGACTATGGCCAAACAGTGATGGTGTCTTGTATAAGACTTCCGTATGAACGGTTGACTAAATCAGCCAGTGGTTCTCGATTCTCTTTTCAGGGACACCCAGCTGTTCAGAGGTAGTTCACTTGACTCAACTTGTCAATGTCACGTTCTGACCTTTATTTCCTTTGTTTTGTATTTATTTAGTATGGTCAGGGCGTGAGTTGGGTGGGCAGTCTATGTTTGATTTTCTATGATTTGGGATTTCTATGTTTCGGCCTAGTATGGTTCTCAATCAGAGGCAGGTGTCATTAGTTGTCTCTGGTTGAGAATCATACTTAGGTAGCCTGGGTTGCACTGTTTGTTTGTGGGTGATTGTCTATGTTAGTGGCTTGTGTCAGTACAGTTCTCATTTTGTAGCTTCACGGTCATCATTGGTTTATTGTTTTTGTTACTCTTTTGTATAGTGTTGCAGTGTTCAGTGTTCTCTTTATTAAACTTCACTATGAACACATACCACGCCGCATATTGGTCCTCTGATCCTTCTCGCCTCTCCTCTTCAGATGAAGAGGAGGAAGACCGCGACAGTCAATTAACACAATATTAACACCCCTATGGGATTTTAACAGTATTATATGGCTGACCAGAATAAGAAACCCTGTACTGTTCTTCAAAATTATCTACAAATAACCTTTCAGATTGAGAAAGGTTCCTTATAGAACCATTCTCCATAAAGGTTCTATTAAGAACCATACAAAAGAGGTTATAACCTTAGCGGAACCATTTTGTCATGCTATACAGAACCTTTTTTTAATGGTTCTTTATAGAACCTTAGGAAAGGGGTCTTTATAGCACCATACAGGTTCCCTTAAGAACCTAATGAGCATGGTTCTTTATTGAACCTTCAAAAAAGGGTTCTATATAGCACCAAAAAGGGTTCCACTATGGTTACAAGCCAAAGAACCCCTATCTGGTACTAATTAGACACATGTGTTTTTATTGTGTAGAGCATTGACTTGGAAAATCATGCATACATAGCCTAGTCCCAGATCTGTTTGTGCAGTGTTGTCAACTCGCGTGACAATCACCATAGACGTTGCCAAGACAGTATAAACAGCTCTGAGACCAGGCTATTGCATACTTAGAAGTCTGCATAATGTATGAACTGCAGTGGGATGGGACGGTAACAAAGCAACACGTGTGAACATTTACTGAAACAGTATTCAAACGTTCTGATGCCATTATCTAAAAGCTCCTATATTTGGTCTGTGAGTAATTGAAACACATTGATTATGGAATCTGAGTATTTGTAATTGTTCCGCCTTCCTCTCATATGTTAAACATTTGCATTCTTCAAGGATGATTTTACTTAATTATTTATTTTACGTTGTGCTTTTTCCTTCGATTCTATAGTTCCCATATGCTTTCAGATGATGTGAGGTTTACTGGACCTTTGGCAGTCACTCACTCCCATAAATATACAGTGGATGATTAGTGTGATAGTATTAGGGTGAATAGATGCCTCTATCTGTGGGTTTGGCTGTCTGGACCCAAGGCTGCATCCATCCCTGCCTCTGGAAAAACAAGGCCTAGTCTTCCCCACAGAGAGAACTCATTATGGGATAGTCTGTCTGCCTGCATGTCCGTCCGTCTGTCTGCATGTCTGTCTATCCATCTGTCTGTCTGTCTGTCAATGAATATGACCGTGTTGTTTAGAGGACAATGCTACCACTCGGAATGTAGCCATTTACTGACACAACAAAGTGCCTCTGTCTGGAGGTTTGGCTGTCTGGACCCAAGGCTGCAACCATCCATCCCTGCCTCTGGGAAAATAATGCCTGGTCTTCCCCACAGAGAAAACTCATTATGGGGCAGTACGGAAGCTTCCCACACCACAGCCGAGGATCTGCAAGGAAGCCCAACTCCTTGACCTCAGACGGGAGTGAATGGAGAAGACTGGAGCTATCAACATCAGGCACGGCCGGGAATGTCAGTTTGGGGCTAGGGAAGCTTGTGTTTTTCTCCATACAATTATACACTGACTTACTGTAGCTCCATTTTAATGTATCTGGTAGCACTATTTAAATGTATCTGGTAGCTCTATTTAAATGTAGCTGGTAGCTCTATTTTAATGTTTCCGGTAGCACTATTTAAATGTATCTGGTAGCTCCATTTTAATGTATCTGGTAGCACTATTTTAATGTATCTGGTAGCTCCATTTTAATGTATCTGGTAGCACTATTTTAATGTATCTGGTAGCTCTATTTGAATGTTTCTGATAGCTCCAATTGAATTTCTTTGGTGCTGCGTGTAGAGGTGAACCATGGAACCCCTATATTAGTACAGGTACCACCATGTTACAAAGCAGATTGTTAATGTTGCTCCATGTGCCATTCCATCTGTGTATCAATGCTGGTACAGTACACAGACATGTTTGGTGTAGTTACGGACTCTACACTGTGCAACTGAGCCGATCTCTTGTTCCAGTGTACAGAAGCTTTGACTTGTCCTCCTATTGCTGAGGTAACAATTATGATTTCATAAACGGTACATAGTCTGGCAGTACATAGACATGTTTGCTGTAGTTACTGACTCACTATAAAACTTGTCCTCATTTCTTTGGTAACAAACATGCTGTTACTGGTCAGTGGTCGGTGGTCGGTGAGGCATGGCTATACAGTTACTGGGAAGAAAGACCTATCGTCTGACACGTCGGGGTCGAGTCACGTCTGCTAAAGACACCCAGGCTAACCCAAAACCTTGAGACAGGCTAGGGGAGAGCCTCTTTGGAATGATGAGTAAACCCTCGGAATGCGTTCCCTGTTTTTACACCCATAACCATCCCACTCCCGCACAGAGCACGTCTGGCGCCACATTTCACTGAGGCAACACTCCTAAGCTAGCATGATCCTAGATCTGTTTGTGCTGCCTTGCCAACTTCTATGGTCATTGGCATGACATTGACCATAGGAGTGGGCAAGACAGCACAAACAGATCTAGGATCAGGCTCCTCAGAGGTAATCTTTTTATGCTGTTTTGACTTTTTTTCATCTAAACTCTGGTGACAACACCCCGCTGTGTCTCCCAGTCTCCTTTTGTCTTCCAGTAAGCACACAGTACAATTAAATCACCATTGTGTAGAGGGCGACAACCATATAATCTTGCCTTTCCGCCAGATTGTACTAGCCAATTTCTAAATTGCTTGTTATTGTCTGACATTCACTCATTGAGGACAACACCAGTTCCAGTTCCTCTGTTTTGACAGATCGTTGCTTTGTCACTTTCACTCAACCTTGCGTTTAATATTTTTTGTTGCCGTTTTTTTCTGACCGTTCAACCTTGCATTTGTGATGTAGTACAGTAGTAATGTTGTTCACCTTAATCCAAATATCCCTCTCTCTCTCCTCCTCTCCCTCTCTCTCTCCTCTCAAATCAATTAAAGGGCTTTTATTGGCATGGGAAATATATGTTAACATTTCCAAAGCAAGTGAAATAGATAATAAACTAAAGTTAAATAAACAATAAAAATGAACAGTAAACATTACACTCACACAAGTTGAAAAAGAATAAAGACATTACAAATGTCATAGTATGTGCAAATAGTTCAAGTACAAAAGGGAAAATAAATAAACATAAATATGGGTTGCCCTTTTCTTGTGAAAACAGTTCACAAATCTTGCTGCTGTGATGGCAGAAATACAAAACATAGAACAAAAACATTGAATGCCCACCCCAACTCACGTCCTGACCAAACTAAAACAGACTGGGGACCCTTGCAGCGGGCCCCGAATAGACGGGAGATTCCGGCAGCGCCGGACAGGTGGGAGACTCCGGCAGCGCCGGCGGGAAGGGCGACTCCGGCAGCTCCTTACTGACGGGCGGCTCCGGCAGCTCCTGACTGACGGGCGGCTCCGGCAGCTCCTGACTGACGGGCGGCTCCGGCAGCTCCTGACTGACGGGCGTCTCCGGCAGCTCCTGACTGACGGGCGGCTCCGGCAGCTCCTGACTGACGGGCGGCTCCGGCAGCTCCTGACTGACGGGCGGCTCCGGCAGCTCCTGACTGACGGGCGGCTCCGGCAGCTCCTGACTGACGGGCGTCTCCGGCAGCTCCTGACTGACGGGCGGCTCTGGCAGCTCCTGACTGACGGGCGACTCTGGCAGCGCTGGACAGGAAGGAGACTCTGGAAGCGCTGGACAGGAGGGAGACTCTGGAAGCGCTGGACAGGAGGGAGACTCTGGAAGCGCTGGACAGGAGGGAGACTCTGGAAGCGCTGGACATGAGGGAGACTCTGGAAGCGCTGGACAGGAGGGAGATTCTGGAAGCGCTGGACAGGAGGGAGACTCTGGAAGTGCTGGACAGGAGGGAGAAGACGGAGGGAGAAGACGGAGAGACAGCCTGATGCGTGGGGCTGCCACAGGAGGCCTGGTGCGTGGAGGAGGCACCGGATGGACCGGACCGTGGAGGCGCACTAGAGGTCTCGAGCACCGAGCCTGCACAACCTGTCCTGGCTGGATACTCCCCATAGCCCAGCAAGTGCGGCGGGGTGGAACAGACCGCACTGGGCTGTGCTGGCGAAGCGGAGACACCATGCGTAGGGCAGGTGCCATATAACCCGGGCCGAGGAGACGCACTGGAGACCAGATGCGCTGAGCCGGCTTCATTGCTCCTGGCTCGATGCCCACTCTAGCCCGGCCGATACGAGGGGCTGGGATGTAGCGCACTGGGCTATGCCTGCGCACTGGGGACACCGTGCGCCTCACGGCATAACACGGTGCCTGCCCGGTCCACCTCTCACCACGGTAAGCACGGGGAGTTGGCTCAGATCTCTTACCTGACTTAGCCACACTCCCCGTGTGCCACCTCCCCAATAACTTTTTGAGGCTGCCTCTCGGGCTTCCTTGCCAGCCGTGTTCCCTCAAAGCGCTGGCTCCCTTTACCTGCTGTCTCCGCTCTCCTGGCTAACTCCTCATAATGCCGCCGCTCGGCTTTGGCTGCCTCCAGCTCTTCCCTTACCGTCCAAAATCTCCTCCCATGTCCATGAGTCCAGAACCCTCTGCTCCTGGTTACCACGCTGCTTGGTCCGGGTTGTGGTAGATAGTTCTGTAGCGAATCTCTTCGCCATCTGAGGAGGAGTAGGAAGGATCGGACAAATATGCAGCGTGGTAAGTGTCCATGTTAATTATTTATTAGACTGAACACATGAAACAAAATAACAAAGTGAAAGGAAGAAACTAAACAGTTCTGTCAGGTGAATACACAAAACAGAAAACAACTACCCACAAATCATAGTGGGAACACAGGCTCCCTAATTATGGTTCTCAATCAGAGACAACGATTGACTGCTGCCTCTGATTGGGAACCATACCAGGCCAAAAGCAGAAATACAAAACATAGCACAAAAATATTGAATGCCCACCCCAACTCACGCCCTGACCAAACTAAAACAGAGGCATAAAAAGGAACTAAGGTCAGGACGTGACACACGCTGTGGTATTTCACCCAATAGATATGGGAGTTTACCAAAATTGGGTTTGTTTTCAAATTCTTTGTATATCTGTGTAATCTGAGGAAAATATATGTCTCTAATATTGTCATACATTTGGCAGGAGGTTAGGAAGTGCAGTTTCCACCTAATTGTGTGGGCATCGTGCACATAGCCTGTCTTCTCTTGAGAGCCAGGTCTGCCTACGCCGGCCTTTCTCAATAGCAAGGCTATGCTCACTGAGTCTGAACATAGTCAAAGCTTTCCTTAAGTTTGTGTCACTCACAGTGGTCAGGTATTCTGCCACGGTGTACTCTCTGTTTATGGCCAAATGGCATTCTAGTTCAGTTTTATTGTTAATTGTTAATTGTTAATTCTTTCCAATGTGTCAAATAATTGTCTTTTTGTTTTCTCGTGATTTGGTTGGGTCTAATTGTGTTGCTGTCCTGGGGCTCTGTGGGGTCTGTTTGTGTTTGTGAACAGAGTCCCCAGTACGAGCTTGCTTAGGGGACTCTTCTCTAGGTTAATCTCTCTGTAGGTGATGGCTTTGTTATGGAAGGTTTGGGAATCGCTTCCTTTTAGGCGGTTGTAAAATTTAATGGCTCATTTCTCGATTTTGATCATTAGCGGATATCGGCCTAATTCTGCTCTGCATGCATTATTTTGTGTTTTATATTATACACAGAGGATATTTTTGCAGAATTCTGCATGCAGTCTCAATTTGGTGTTTGTCCCATTTTGTGAATTATTGTTTGGTGAGTCATAAAGTTCTTTAACTGATTCAAGTATTTTTAGCCAGATCCTAATTGGTATGTTGAATGTTATGTTCCTTTTGATGGCATAGAAGGCCCTTCTTGCCTTGTCTCTCAGCTCGTTCACAGCTTTGTGGAAGTTACCTGTGGTGCTGATGTTTAGGCCGAGATATGTATAGTTTTGTGTGTGCTCTAGGGCAACAGTGTCTAGATGGAATTTATATTTGTGGTCCTGGCAACTGGACCTTATTTGGAGATTTACTGTCAGAGCCCAGGTCTGACAGAATCTGTGCAGAAGATCTACGGTTGAAGTCGGAAGTTTACATACACCTTAGCAAAATTCATTTTTCAGTTTTCACAATTCCTGACATTTAATCCTAGTAATAAATCCCTGTCGTAGGTCAGTTAGGATCACCACTTTATTTTAAGAATGTGAAATGTCAGAATAATAGTAGGGAGACTGATCAGCTTTTATTTCTTTCATCACATTCCCAGTGGTTCAGAAGTTTACATACACTCAATTAGTATTTGATAGCATTGCCTTGAAGTTGTTTAACTTGGGTCAAATGTTTCGGGTAGCCTTCCACAAGCTTCCCACAATAATTTGGATGAATTTTGGCCCATTCCTCCTGACAGAGCTAGTGTAACTGAGTCAGGTTTGTAAGCCTCCTTTCTTGCACACGCTTTATCAGTTCTGCCCACAAATGTTCTATATGATTGAGGTCAGGGCTTTGTGATGACCACTCCAATACCTTGACTTTGTTGTCCTTAAGCCATTTTAAGCCATTTTGCCACAACTTTGCTTGGGGTCATTGTCAATTTTTGGAAGACCCATTTGCAACCAAATCAAATCAAATCAAATTTTATTTGTCACATACACATGGTTAGCAGATGTTAATGCGAGTGTAGCGAAATGCTTGTGCTTCTAGTTCCGACAATGCAGTAATAACCAACAAGTAATCTAACTAACAATTCCAAAACTACTGTCTTATACACAGTGTAAGGGGATAAAGAATATGTACATAAAGATATATGAATGAGTGATGGTACAGAGCAGCATAGGCAAGATACAGTAGATGGTATCGAGTACAGTATATACATATGAGATGAGTATGTAAACAAAGTGGCATAGTTAAAGTGGCTAGTGATACATGTATTACATAAGGATGCAGTAGATGATATAGTATACAGTATATACGTATGCATATGAGATGAATAATGTAGGGTATGTAAACATTATATAAGGTAGCATTGTTTAAAGTGGCTAGTGATATATTGTACATCATTTCCCATCAATTCCCATTATTAAAGTGGCTGGAGTTGAGTCAGTGTCAGTGTGTTGGCAGCAGCCACTCAATGTTAGTGGTGGCTGTTTAACAGTCTGATGGCCTTGAGATAGAAGCTGTTTTTCAGTCTCTCGGTCCCAGCTTTGATGCACCTGTACTGACCTCGCCTTCTGGATGATAGCGGGGTGAACAGGCTGTGGCTCGGGTGGTTGTTGTCCTTGATGATCTTTATGGCCTTCCTGTAACATCGGGTGGTGTAGGTGTCCTGGAGGGCAGGTAGTTTGCCCCCGGTGATGCGTTGTGCAGACCTCACTACCCTCTGGAGAGCCTTACGGTTGTGGGCGGAGCAGTTGCCGTACCAGGCGGTGATACAGCCCGCCAGGATGCTCTCGATTGTGCATCTGTAGAAGTGAGTGCTTGTTTGTGAGTGCTTTTGGTGACAAGCCGAATTTCTTCAGCCTCCTGAGGTTGAAGAGGCGCTGCTGCGCCTTCTTCACGATGCTGTCTGTGTGAGTGGACCAATTCAGTTTGTCTGTGATGTGTATGCCGAGGAACTTAAAACTTACTACCCTCTCCACTACTGTTCCATCGATGTGGATAGGGGGGTGTTCCCTCTGCTGTTTCCTGAAGTCCACAATCATCTCCTTAGGTTTGTTGACGTTGAGTGTGAGGTTATTTTCCTGACACCACACTCCGAGGGCCCTCACCTCCTCCCTGTAGGCTGTCTCGTCGTTGTTGGTAATCAAGCCTACCACTGTTGTGTCGTCCGCAAACTTGATGATTGAGTTGGAGGCGTGTGTGGCCACGCAGTCGTGGGTGAACAGGGAGTACAGGAGAGGGCTCAGAACGCACCCTTGTGGGGCCCCAGTGTTGAGGATCAGCGGGGTGGAGATGTTGTTGCCTACCCTCACCACCTGGGGGCGGCCCGTCAGGAAGTCCAGTACCCAGTTGCACAGGGCGGGGTCGAGACCCAGGCCGAGCTGTAGTCGATGAACAGCATTCTCACGTAGGTATTCCTCTTGTCCAGATGGGTTAGGGCAGTGTGCAGTGTGGTTGAGATTGCATCGTCTGTGGACCTATTTGGGCGGTAAGCAAATTGGAGTGGGTCTAGGGTGTCAGGTAGGGTGGAGGTGATATGGTCCTTGACTAGTCTCTCAAAGCACTTCATGATGACGCAAGTGAGTGCTACGGGGCGGTAGTCGTTTAGCTCATTTACCTTAGCTTTCTTGGGAACAGGAACAATGGTGGCCCTCTTGAAGCATGTGGGAACAGCAGACTGGTATAGGGATTGATTGAATATGTCCGTAAACACACCGGCCAGCTGGTCTGCGCATGCTCTGAGGGCGCGGCTGGGGATGCCGTCTGGGCCTGCAGCCTTGCGAGGGTTAACACGTTTAAATGTTTTACTCACCTCGGCTGCAGTGAAGGAGAGTCCGCATGTTTTCGTTGCAGGCCGTGTCAGTGGCACTGTATTGTCCTCAAGCGGGCAAAAAAGTTATTTAGTCTGCCTGGGAGCAAGACATCCTGGTCCGTGACTGGGCTGGTTTTCTTCTTGTAGTCCGTGATTGACTGTAGACCCTGCCACATACCTCTTGTGTCTGAGCCGTTGAATTGAGATTCTACTTTGTCTCTATACTGACGCTTAGCTTGTTTGATAGCCTTGCGGAGGGAATAGCTGCACTGTTTGTATTCGGTCATGTTACCAGTCACTTTACCCTGATTAAAAGCAGTGGTTCGCGCTTTCAGTTTCCCGCGAATGCTGCCATCAATCCACGGTTTCTGGTTAGGGAATGTTTTAATCGTTGCTATGGGAACAACATCTTCAACGCACGTTCTAATGAACTCGCACACCAAATCAGCGTATTCGTCAATGTTGTTATCTGACGCAATACAAAACATATCCCAGTCCACGTGATGGAAGCAGTCTTGGAGTGTGGAATCAGCTTGGTCGGACCAGCATTGGACAGACCTCAGCGTGGGAGTTTTTTGTTTTAGTTTCTGTCTGTAGGCAGGGATCAACAAAATGGAGTTGTGGTCAGCTTTTCCGAAAGGAGGGCGGGGCAGGGCCTTATATGCATCGCGGAAGTTAGAGTAACAATGATCCAAGGTTTTTCCAGCCCTGGTTGCGCAATCGATATGCTGATACAATTTAGGGAGTCTTGTTTTCAGATTAGCCTTGTTAAAATCCCCAGCTACAATGAATGCAGCCTCAGGATGTATGGATTCCAGTTTGCAAAGAGTCAAATAAAGTTCGTTCAGAGTCATCGATGTGTCTGCTTGGGGGGGAATATATACGGCTGTGATTATAATCGAAGAGAATTCTCTTGGTAGATAATGCGGTCGACATTTGATGTGAGGAATTCTAAATCAGGTGAACAGAAGGATTTGAGTTCCTGTATGTTTCTTTGATCACACCACGTCTCGTTAGCCATAAGAGAGAGATTGGAAACCCAAATTGGTCTACACGGACATGTTCTGGCCTGGTTTAGATCTTATCTGTCGGAAAGATATCAGTTTGTCTCTGTGAATGGTTTGTCCTCTGACAAATCAACTGTAAATTTCGGTGTTCCTCAAGGTTCTGTTTTAGGACCACTATTGTTTTCACTATATATTTTACCTCTTGGGGATGTTATTCGAAAACATAATGTAAACTTTCACTGCTATGCGGATGACACACAGCTGTACATTTCAATGAAACATGGTGAAGCCCCAAAATTGCCCTCGCTAGAAGCATGTGTTTCAGACATAAGGAAATGGATGGCTGCAAACTTTCTACTATTAAACTCGGACAAAACAGAGATGCTTGTTCTAGGTCCCAAGAAACAAAGAGATCTTCTGTTGAATCTGACAATTAATCTTAATGGTTGTACAGTCGTCTCAAATAAAACTGTGAAGGACCTCGGCGTTACTCTGGACCCTGATCTCTCTTTTGAAGAACATATCAAGACCATTTCGAGGACAGCTTTTTT
This sequence comes from Oncorhynchus nerka, assembly GCF_034236695.1. Lineage (NCBI taxonomy): Eukaryota > Metazoa > Chordata > Actinopteri > Salmoniformes > Salmonidae > Oncorhynchus > Oncorhynchus nerka. Next base: position 24,999,202 of record NC_088398.1, on the reverse strand, counting down.
CCATCTACGTAACATTGCAAAAATCAGAAACTTTCTGTCCAAAAATGATGCAGAAAAATTAATCCATGCTTTTGTCACTTCTAGGTTAGACTACTGCAATGCTCTATTTTCCGGCTACCCGGATAAAGCACTAAATAAACTTCAGTTAGTGCTAAATACGGCTGCTAGAATCCTGACTAGAACCAAAAAATTTGATCATATTACTCCAGTGCTAGCCTCTCTACACTGGCTTCCTGTCAAAGCAAGGGCTGATTTCAAGGTTTTACTGCTAACCTACAAAGCATTACATGGGCTTGCTCCTACCTATCTCTCTGATTTGGTCCTGCCGTACATACCTACACGTACGCTACGGTCACAAGACGCAGGCCTCCTAATTGTCCCTAGAATTTCTAAGCAAACAGCTGGAGGCAGGGCTTTCTCCTATAGAGCTCCATTTTTATGGAACCTCTGGAATGCTACCCTTGCTCGGATTTCATCAACCTTGTTGTCAAGAGACTGGACATTGGCAAGAAGAATGCTAGGGAGTGGTGCACGATGTGTCAGTCTCCGGAGTCTGACCAGAAGACCGCCTCGTTTCCCTCTTTTCCGGAGTCGTTTTTTTGGGTCGCTGGCTGGGATCCATTTCGTTGTTCTGGTTGAAAGGCAGAACACAGGATCCGCGTCGCGAAAATCATATTCTTGGTCGTACTGATGGTGAGTTGACGCTGATCTTATATTCAGTAGTTCTTCTCAACTGTATGTAATGAAACCTAAGATGACCTGGGGTACTAATGTAAGAAATAACACGTAAAAAAAACAAAAAACTGCATAGTTTCCTAGGAACGCGAGTTTTAACTTCCTGACTAATGTCTTGAGATGTTGCATCAATATATCCAGTTCCCCAATGATATGATGCTGCCACCCCCATGCTTCCCGGTTGGGATGGTGTTCTTCGGCTTGTAAGCCTCCCCCTTTTTCCTCCAAACATAACGATGGTCATTATGGCCAAACAGTTCTATTCTTGTTTCATCAGACCAGAGGACATTTCTCCAAAAAGTACGATATTTGTCCCCATGTGCAGTTGCAAACCGTAGTCTGGCTTTTTTATGGCGGTTTTGGAGCAGTGGCTTCTTCCTTGCTGAACGGATATAGATACTTTTGTACCTGTTTCCTCCAGCATCTTCACAAGGTCCTTTGCTGTTGTTCTCGGATTGATTTGCACTTTTTGCACCAAAGTATGTTCATCTCTAGGAGACAGAACGCGTCTCCTTCCTGAGCGGTATGACGGCTGCATGGTCCCATGGTGTTTATACTTGTGTACTTGTAAGGGTGCGGAACTGGTGTCAGTGAAGTCAGGTGCAGGAGAGCAGAAATAGGTAATAGCTGGAGCAGTTTAATTTCAAAACCAACGGCAATAAAAAAAGAACCTACATGGGTACAAAACCCGACGAGCTCCAGTAACATAATGCACAAACACTTACAAACAAACAATTCCACACAAGGACATGGGGGGTACAGAGGGTTAAATACACAATGCTTAATGAGGGAAATGGAAACCAAGTGTGTAGGAAAACAAGACAAAACAAATGGAAAATGGATCGACGATGGCTAGAAGACCAGTGATGCCGACCGCCGAACACCGCCCGAACAAGGAGGGGAAACGACTTCGGTAGAAGTCGTGACAGTACTATTGTTTGTACATATGAATGTGGTACCTTCAGTTGTTTGGAAATTGCTCCCAAGGATGAACCAGACTTGTGGAGGTCTACAATTTCTTTCTGAGGTCTTGGCTGATTTCTTTTGATTTTCCCATGAAGTCAAGCAAAGAGGCAGAGTTAGAAGGTAGGCCTTGATATACATCCACAGGTACACCTCCAATTGACTAAAATTATGTCAATTAGCCTATCAGAATCTTATAAAGCCATGACATAATTTTCTGGAATTTTCCAAGCTGTTTAAAGGCACAGTCAATTTAGTGTATGTAAACATCTGACCCACTGGAATTGTGATACAGTGAATTCTAAGTGAAATAATCTGTTTAAAAAAATTGGAAAAATTACTTGTGTCATGCACAAAGTAAATGTCCTAACCGACTTGCCAAAACTATAGTTAGTTAACAAGATATTTGTGGATGTCACGATCGTTTGTAGAAACAGACCAAGGCGCAGCGAATGTTGAGTTCCACATAATTTATTAACAGTGAAACTTAGCAAAAAATAATAAACTAATAATGAAACGTGCCGACAATGGCGTGCTGGCATACAACTACTCAAAATAAAATATCCCACAAACACAGGTGGGAACAAACACTACTTAAATATGATCCCCATATTTATGCCTCTAATTGGGAATCATACAAATCACCAACATAGAAACATGAAAACTAGAACACCCACATAGAAATAATAAACCCCCAGTCACGCCCTGACCTACTCCACCATAGAACATAAGGACTCTCTATGGTCAGGACGTGACAGTGGAGTTGTTGAAAAATGAGTTTTAATGACTCCAACCTAAGTGTATGTAAACTTCCAACTTCAACTGTAGGTGCTGCTGTAGGCCATCTTTGGTTGGGGACTGAAGCACCAGATCATCAGCAAACAGTAGACATTTGACTTCAGATTCTAGCAGGATGAGGCTGGGTGCTGCAGACTGTTCTAGTGACCTTGCCAATTTGTTGATATATATGTTGAAGAGGGTGGGGCTTATGCTGCATCCTTGTCTCACCCCATGGCCCTGTGGGAAGAAATGTGTTTTTTGCCCATTTTAACCACACACTTCTTGTTTGTCTACATGGATTTTATCATGTTGAATGTTTTCCCCCCAACACCACTTTCCATCAATTTGTATAGCAGACCCTCATGCCAAAAATGATCACTAACAAACCCTGACTTATCATAAGGAGACAGCTTTGGGGTTTTCTTCAAGTCATCTTTTGGCAATCAAACAAAGTTTCTCTCATGTGTGCTCAGCTTTTCGCTTTAATATTCCACATCTCAGTTGAACCAATACAGGTTATAATGCTTTTATTGCAAAGTTATTCCTGCATTGGTATTAACACGGCAGGTAGTCTAGTGGTTAGAGCATTGGGCCAGTAACCAAAATGTTGCTGGATCGACTCCCTGAGCTGACAAGGTAAAAAATATCTTGTTCTGCCCCTAAACAAGGCAGTTAACCCACTGTTCCCTGGTAGGCTGTCATTGTAAATAAGAATTTGTTCTTAACCGGCTTGCCTAGTTAAATTAAAACATAATAAAAAGTTGTTAACACTGATGTTATCTTGTTTACTGGTATGTAAACAAGTAGTTGATGACATCATGACATTTACTACAAACTTGTGTGAGCATTTGCTGACTCAAATGCTTGGGTGAAATGGCCCATCCCATATGTTCTCATAGCTCTGTCTGTTTCTGGATCAGGAATGGCAGGTGGCCTCAGTGCTGCTGGGGGACACAAGTGTGTCAGATCAGATGGTGATGGTGTCATCTCATCACATTCCATGGCCCTTCCCCTAGGCCCAGCATCAGGAGGAGCCATGGCATAGTTTATGGCCTCAATTTTTATGGTTTGTTTCAGGGCACATTACAGACACATTTAGTAACACCATCTCAGTGACTAATCTTTAGGTGTGCTTGTCTAGACATTGTGCAGACTTCACACAGGGCAAAGCGAGGAGTTACTACTGAGAGAAAGGCAGCTGTTTGAGTGGCTGGACAGATTGAGGTTTTCAGATTACGTCATCGTCAGTCATCGAGTATCACAGGAGAAATTGACACTGGTACGGTGTCCATATTAGGACAGCCATATGGGTACTGTAGGCATCAACAGACTTCACTATTGACCAACTGGTCCATGAGCAATGAGAAGACAGTAGTTTATGATTGTCCTCCATTTTGGATTTTAGCAACTGGCCATGATCCCATACTTTCCCCCACATGGACTCTTGTTCACAGTGTCAATGTGTAGGCCTTAAAGGTTCACAAGACAAACACTTAACCACTGTCCTCTGATCATTAGTACTGCCTCAAACAGCCAATGATCTCACAGTCTTCTGTCAAATGGCATTACAGCAATCAGGTTTCTGTCTGCTTGGGTAAAGAAATATTGGTGGAAGTTATCTTTAAGAGCTAAAAAATACATTTCTGTCTGTATGTGTGAATTCTCGGAACAGACTAAATAAACTAAATGTCTTGACAAGACTGGCTTATCCGTCATGCCTGACTTGCGACTGTCTACCAGAATACTACTTCTCCGATTCCAGTGTTAAGTGCGAATGGTGTGATTTTCATCTCTGAAAATGTCTCCCTTCAAATGAGCCAAAATCATATGCAAAGAATGGCTGCTGTGTAGATGCTGATCTGTGTAATTCCTGTGTGACTTTAATTATGTCCCCTCCCCTCCTCTTGAGTATAACACGCTTTGGTTCCTACTTTCTGCTTTTTTTTATCAGTCTTCCATGAAACCACCCGTTTCAACAATGCAGCAGCTTATAAAAGAAAAAGCTGTTTCATTCAAGTTGCTGTTGGAGAACTGCTCTCAGAATCTCAAATGTGTCCACCTAGTGGATGATTCATCATGAGAGTGAGATAACGTGTCTATGAGTCAGAACTATTATTCTTCGACAGGTTTCTTAGTAGGTTAATGTTTTCTGCTTATGAATAACGACAATTGTGTTACCCTAGTGTTACACTTACAACAAATCCAAATTGAGGGGGGAGATCTCCTCAAATACTCATTCCATTTCCGTGGTTGAAACACTACAAGTATAGTATGAAGTTTCACTCTGTATTTGTATTTACAAATGCATATTTATAAACTAATAATAAACAATTATTATTACACTATTCAACCAGTCATTTGGTTTTTCTGCCTCTGTTAACTGGTCTGGTAACCGGCAGTCTTGATCCTCTAGGTCTAGTATAATGAGAATGGGAAAGGCCATGTGGGAACAACATGGAGCCTGTTATCACCCTATACAGCTGGCTTTATGGACCCCACTTCCTGTAAGGACTGAGGATCATTGGAACTAGTGTCAAATCAGGCCTCCCTCCTACTTTTATGGACTTTATAATAACCCGTTATGCCCTTTATTGTCGGGGAAAGGATTTTGTGCCACGTGCTGGAAGTGCGATGAGCATAATTATTAGTGGGATGAAACTCACATGTGCACCAGACGTGCATTAGCTGGAGATGTGGAGCAATAGACTGCCTTTGTGTAAACCCCCTAGAGTCGATTGACACACCGGTGCATTGTATGCATCTCAATCCACCGCATCCACCTGTGTCGCACTTCCGTACCTGCGGTGAAAGGTGACAGAGCTAGAGCAGTGTTTGTCAAACCAGGAGACATCCGGAAAAAAAATCGGTCTTCTCACGAAAACGTCTGTAGCGTCCGAACGGTTTGACCTAAGCACTAATGTGGAAAGGAGAGATTCTCACAAACACGATGGTGTTCTCTGTTCTGCTCTATGACCCCCACAAGTGTCACAGGACTCATCTGAAGTTAACCGGTACCGGTAAAAAAAAAAATGAATGAAAGTATGAAGGCATTTTGTGCCGAGCCAAAAAAGGGGTGAATGTGAAAAAAATGAATAAGTAAAAAAACATTTCCTGAGCTTTACTATATCTCTTAGATATACAGTAGGACAAACACTTCCAAACCTTGTTTCTTATGATTTCTTTTTTGACTGTCTTTTTTGCCATTTATGAATGTGTTATTCAATGCTTTTCTCTGGGCTATATTAGTAAAGGCCTAATTCAACATTTATCAAATACATTTCAAATAAAAATTACACCTAAAGGGGCCCTAAAATAAAAACTAATCTGCTCCCGCCACACCCTCTAGTGGTCATCTGGTGTCTCCGACCTGCCGCCACTCCCCCAGTGCTCTCTCCTTCTCCCTCTCTCCCTCTGTGCGTGTGTGATTGTGTGGTCAGAGACAGAGCAGATCCCCACCAGCTGCAACCTGTTCCATAATCAAGAGCTCTACAAATACTCAGTCCTGCCACTTCCACACTGCCAGATTATAATCTTTGTCCAGTCAGTCCATGTTTCTAGCCGTTTGTTCCTGTTGTGCCTGGTTTCCCTTGCCTGACGCTGTTTTCCTCTTCGCTACAGTTCTGCCCGCTCTGACTCTGGACCCTGTCTCCAGTCTGACAGTCCTCCTACTCTGTCCTGGATTCCCCACTCTACCTTCCCTTGGATTCCCCTCCGGACCTGATTACCCTGTCCCAACACCTCTTGCTCCAGCCTCAGCCTCCACACCTGGTTTCTGGCAACCCGCCTGAGCTTCCCCTGGCCTGCGCTCAATCTCCCCCCCCCCCCCCCCCGTGTTTCAATAAATACCTTGGTGACCCCCTCCCAGTCTCCCCATCTGAGTCTGCTCTTGGGTTCACCTGTTCCGTTCCGCATGACACTCATAGCTAAATGACCATATTAAATACATTCCATATGTTAGTTTAGTACCCCCACCAAAGCTTAGAGTTTTAAGAAGGGAAAAAAAATCTAGTTTGTTAAAGATAAAATATTTTGGGAGAAATATTCTGGACATTGAGTCAGAGGCATCATATTATTTTCTTAACTGTCATTCCTTTCTCCACATCAGTGGAAATTAAAAATTAGAAATAAACACATTGTCAGGCAGTCTTGAATGACAAAGCTTGTCAGTATGTTTGAGTGAGAAACTAAAGTAATGTCATGACTACTTTGTTATTCTTGCTGGCCTCACAGCCTAAATATGCATTAGTTACTATTTCCTTTTCACTCATGGTTGTCCTGTTTGCTTATCGGTCAGTCAAACTGTGCATGTTAAGTCAGATACTGTAGCTAACGTCTTTTGTCAGAAACGAAGGACTTCTGAGTAGCGTGGATGCGTGTGAGAATAGACTTGTGAAGCCATTTTCTAATGGACATTTTTATTGAAGAAACTAAACCTTGGGCGGCAGGGTAGCCTAGTGGTTAGAGTGTAGAGACTAGAGACTAGTAACTGAAAGGTTACAAGTTCAAATCCCTGAGCTGACAAATCTGTTGTTCTGCCCCTGAACAGGCAGTTAGGCTGTCATTGAAAATAAGGATTTGTTGACTTGCCTAGTTAAATAAAGGTAGAGCCAAGTGAAAGCCCATACTGTAGTTTATCATGCCTATGCAACATCAACTCTCTGCATTATTTGATGTTTGTCCAGAGTTGTTTACTGGGCAAGGATGATTCGGCTTGAAACTCAGAAAGGGATGGCAAACAAATTCAATGGAAGGGAGAGACAGATAAGAGATGTGTTTTTGTGCTCTTCCCAATTCCTGTTTGTGGTAGAAACCTTGAGAGTATGTGGTATTCTCTCATTTGCCAGTCGTGGCTAGATACCAGACATTCATTGTGATTCAATTCCACAATTCTATTTCCAAGAAAACCTTCCTAATTGAACATGTTGGTAATAGGTGCGGTAAAGAAAGATGGCGATTGTTTGCCAGAGGATTGCATTTTCAAGTCGCAGGTGGGGAGCTTAGCCTTTACAGTATACAGATGCCAAACCTGAATTGTGTCAGGTTTGGCATCTGTCAGCTACTGTGAACCATCTAAAAACAACTGTAGACAATATTAGGAAGGCCAAGGTTGTTTGTAAGCATCTGGGTGGTTGCTAAATGGCAATAGTCTATTTTACTGTCTGTTTTTGGATTTATTTAGATTTTATTTGCCCGGAAATTTCAATTGTCCACAACTATCTCAAGTTAGGATCCGGACACTGACCTAAATTCAGCCCGACTTCAACTTGAGGCCCAGTGTGGGATACATTTGATGGTTTCTCTTATAGCACTTGTGACATGGAATTTAGAGATTGTATGTTTTAGCGTGAGAGACACTGCACGAGACTCAACAGACAGTGTGTATTCTTGGGCCACTAAGGGCTCTATTCAATCTGTTCCGCTGAAGTATTACAGATATCGCGATAGAAATGCGAAGGTCATTTCCAAATGAGCCGACATATCAAATCAAAGTGTATTGGTCTAACAATTAACAACAACAACACACAAATCTAAAGTAAAAGAATGGAATAAAGAAATATATAAATATTAGGATGAGCAATATCGGAGTGGCATTGACTAAAATACAGTAGAATAAAGTATATACATATGAAATGAATAAAACAGTGTGTAAACATTATTAGTGTTAAACTAGTGTTCCATTATTAAAGTGACCAGTGATTCCAGGTCTATGTACATAGGACAGCAGCCTCTAAGGTGCAGGGTTGGGTAACCGGGTGGTAGCCAGCTAGTGATGGCTATTTAACAGTCTGACGGCCTTAAGACGGAAGCATTATTAAAGTGGCTGGAGTTGAGTCAGTATGTTGGCAGCAGCCACTCGGCTGTTTAACAGTCTGATGGCCTTGAGATAGAAGCTGTTTTTCAGTCTCTCGGTCTCAGCTTTGATGCACCTGTACTGTACCTCGCCTTCTGGATGATAGCGGGGTGAACAGGCTGTGGCTCGGGTGGTTGCTGTCCTTGATGACAGGATGCTCTCAATTGTGCATCTGTAAAAGATTGTGAGGGTCTTAGGAGACTGAAGCTGAATTTCTTCAGCCTCCTGAGGTTGAAGAGGCGCTGTTGCGCCTTCTTCACAACTGTCTGTGTGGGTGGACCATTTCAGATTGTCAGGGATGTGTACGCCGAGGAACTTCTCCACTGCGGTCCCGTCGATGTGGATAAGGTCGTCACTATAAAAAAATGTATACAATATACTAATACCACACTACTCTGAATCTTTTTTTTATTCCCTGCTAGATTGCGTATTTATTTTAAATTCCATCCCTGCCACTTTCAGTCAATACAAATATAGTCTAACTTCTTAGAGCCCGAGAGTCTTGTGTAGCCTATACCATGTTTAAGGTCAGCTTCTATATAAACAACTTCATCCCATGTCTGTTTCTGAGATGGCTCAGTCATATGGGCTTGCTCTGACCCCTCCGATCAGCCCTCACCTCACTACCGGAATCATCTTCCCATAAATCTGAGGGACCATGTGTGTGCAACTGGCCCTGAGTGAAAGTTACCATGGAGCAGCTCCAGATGTGCTCATCCTCCCTCTTTCACTCCCTCCCTCCAGTCCTCCTCTCCTCCCATGAGCGAAGTTTTCCATTTCCTTTTTTGGTGAAAAAATCTGAAAGGCGGGAGGGAGAGAGAAAGACATTGAACCAATGCCCACAGGAGAGAGTATTTGGCGGTCTGTTTGTTATTGGCCTGTGGGCTTTATCAAGGCGATGAAATGGCCAACTCAGCATAAACACACATACATACACACACACTGTCATAGCAAAGATGTGTAGTTACTACACCCTTGTGTTATATACTGAATCAGGCTTAGAGGCTTCCAGTGGTTGGGTTACACTGAACCTCGGCCAACAAAGAATTAGGAATCTGGACATGTACTATACTGCCAGAAAAATATAATTTGAATTACATACATTGACTGTCTAAAGCTAGTTGCACAAACAAGTGCCGAACTGGATGACTTACTGTATACAGTACAAGATCACTAGCACAACATCAACCCACACATTAGGGAAACTCTCAATCCCACTTTCAGCCTTTACCCAACCCCTTCAAATAAATACAAAAAATGCACTCAGGTGAGAAGTTGTGGGTGGTGGGAATTGCTCATAAATATTCATTTTTGGGGGGTGGGTAAATTTAGTTGTACCTAATTCCAACACTTTTTCACTAAAGCATACTTACCAGAGGTCCACTGGCATGTTCTGATAATAAAATAATGTGCATCAGAACTAGATATGGCTTTGGACAGTTAGTTTACATGGCAAGGTGCTGAGTTCCTGACATCTATTGCCACTGGCAGAGTAAGTTCAATTCCCCCATATGTCACACAGAAAAATCTTTGATATGTGGACTCACATTTATTGTAGTATTGTGCTAGGAAGAAAAGTGCAATGAAGATGGGCTCAATTCAATCCAACCTGTATTGCAGTATTTACACAGTCCCTCTTTTTCCAATGATCAAATTAACTCACAGATTGGTCTTGGGTACTTTATAAAAACCTACAACTACTACCCATCTCACAGGTATGCTTTCACTTTTGAGAATTAGAATTGTGTTGGCATGGGATGAACATTGCAAATACAGGCCCATGTGGAATTAGAACTCACAATCATTGAACTATGAGCCAACTTATTTCGGACTGCGCCACCATAGCGGTTTGGGAAAAAGTATAACTAGTTGACATGACCATCATTGTCATCTATTTCTTATGATGGCTGTAGCTACAAATATAAACATAATCCTCTTAGCCTACATGTTTTTTTTTTATGTATTCGTATAAGCACATACAGTACGTGTATGAAACGGTAAGGAAAAACGTTCAATTTGGCCATATGCGGAAATGTGCCTTACATCCTTTTGAATTTTGTGTAACGTCAGTAGTCTAGTCAAGGAAGCATCATGCAATATATTTGGCACACTCCACTTACCAAGACCATTGCTGTCACCTGGTTTTATATTAAGCTTTGTGGTGGCACCACCAACTCATATAGAAAGGGAGTGTATTTCATACCGAATACCTGTCTTGAGATGGTAGAGTTGAACCGCTAAGAGCATAAAGAGCTAGATTCACTACTAAAAGACCAAAATATAACTTTGAGGTGTTTCACTATAACTAAGTCTTAAACATCTGGTTTCCGACTAAACTTTTTTATTTTTAAATGAAAGTTACTAAGTTTCAATTAAGATTTCTTTAATAACATTTTATAAACAGGTCATACAAATTTAACAGTATACATTTTCAACTGATTTGAATCAACTCTTCCATCACACAGGTGTGTTTCTCCATCTTTTTTAGAATCATAAAAAGCACATTTGCCAACTCTGACTTGCCAGCATCAAAGCTCAAAATAATGAAATAAAGATCTTTTTTTGATTTTTTTTTCTATAAGTGACAATCAACAGCAATAATCAATATACATTTTTAGGCAAACAAGTAATGACCAGATTTGGGTTCAAATACTATTTGAAATCTCCCAAATACTTGTAGCATTTGCCTTAGACTGCCTGAAGTGCAAATGGATGAGGTTTGCAGTTTTGCCACTATTCCATTGGTTCCATTGGGCCAGGCAAGCTCAATCAAGCCCAGATAAAGTATTTGAAATTATTTCAAATAGGATTTGAACCCATGTCTGGTAATGACAAAGACATGCATACCACTTAGTTGATGAAATGCAGCTCAGCTTCTTTGGGACTAGCCCATTCATTATCAAACAACAGCGATAGTAACAGAAAGATTAAATACAAAAAGGCAAAAAAAAGGAAATATGCTTAATGAAAAATATCATAGATAAGTGTCAACATGGAAAAAAGTAAACAATAGTTGTTAAAAAAGGCAGAGTGGTTTAGGTGTTGCTCCATATATAAATGCTTGAGTTGCGATTGTATGTTCACAGACTATGGGAACGAGGGGAATATTTTAGCCATAGTGCAAATACATGACAGCATTTCACTTATGCCTTAACTGACTTCATTGGTTTTCTCCAGCACCACCAAGCCATCTTTCTTTTCACGTTCTCTCAATATCTATCTATCTTTTTTTCCCCCCCATCTCTTGGACATATTCTTTAGTATACTATAAAGACATTCACTTTCTGGAGCAGTGTTTGACAACTGCATAAACAAATGACCGCAACATATTATTCTCTTCAAATAATCATGATATGGCTACAGGGTAAGTAACAACTAAAGCATGACAGCAAATACTGCTTTGAAACCTAATTGACATAGGAGAACAGTCATATGCACAAAACTGCAATTCTCAGCATTGAATCACTCGAACATACTTTACTTCCATAACATATTTACAATGTAGTAAATATCAGTGTTCTGTAGCTGCTTTACAAAGTGCCGCTTTCATTGATTAGTGGTGATACGTTCATAGAAAAATCTAGCAAGTTTGCATAGCTGGAAGCTTTTCTCTTTGGTTTGATAATACATACCATATAAAGTATGCCATTTTTTTTTTTTAAAGGCACATAACCCTTTTTTTCCACATAGTCACGACTTACTGTGGAGAAGGAAAGCCTTGGAGTGGATCTCCCCTCTCCAGGCTAGATAGCAACTACATCAAAATAGTATTGATTTCGAACTATGTTCGATGGACTATTTGCATGTTGGTCAGTGTTATCCTCACATATTAAAATGCTACAGCCTCTAATACAGAACATTGGAGTAGCGATAGTGGAATTAAATTCTTCGGTGATTTTGGATCCATGACCCCCCCCAATACCAGTTAATTAGTTTATGGCAGATATTACATTTCTTTGGTACATCATTCTTTTGGTTGGGAGACCATTGGCAATCCATCAAATGACACCACTAATCATTTTAAAATTGTCCAGCTAACGTTCAGAACGGTTCAGTTCTGTCCAAAGACAATACTTTTCCCTCTGTTAAACCAAACATAATCCGACCAAAATGTCACCCCATACATACAGGTGAAGGAAATATAGGTCTATTTGGTCATGAAAACATGCCTCTGCCAAGTTAGATCAACTTTAGTCTAGCTGATTTTTGTCTGTGTCTGTGCTTCAGTAGCCTGATGCTTAGCTCTGGTATTTGACAGCAAGCAGCAGAAAACACAGGGGGAGGATGAGGGATTGAGCTGTGGTCTAGTGAGCAAGGTGTGGTGTGTGTGTGTGTGTGTGTGTGTGTGTGTGTGTGTATGACCTGAGAGGCAATCTGTGGGGCTGTGTTAACAACCTTGGCAGTGATGAGGGGGGCCCTGGGGTTGAACTAGGCGGGCGTGTGTGAGGAGAGGGGCGATACGGTGTGTGTGTGTGTGTGTAGTCTATAGATTGCTATTGGTGTTGCAGTCGCGACACAGGATCTGGTCTCCATTGGGGAAGAAGCCTGCCCCCACCAGAGAGACAGAGCACTCTGTGCAGGTGAAGCAGGGCTGGTGCCACTGGCGCTCCTCAAATGAGATGTACTTCCCTCCGCCAAAACCTAGACAAGACAGGAAGGTGTTATTTTAGACATTTAAATAGTTATTTAACAACCAACAAGTAGCCACTGAGGTCCCCTCCCATACATAAACATGTGTAATCAATGGCCACGTTCCAGATTATCTGCAATGCAGTAGCCACGAGTAAAAATAACCAATGATTGATCGCCATGCTATCCATCCTTTTTGAGATTTGGTGCGTGACTGCTATGTAGGCAGCCTGGAACATGGCCAACAGTTACTCAGTAAACCTGCATCCTCAGAAAAAAATACATGTCTATAGCAGCCTTTCTCAACTGTCCCATGCTCCTGGGTCATAATAGCTGCCGATGACCTTTGACCCTACCTGTGATAGGCTTGCTGCAGGCCTCACACTTCTTAGAGTATAGGCTGCCGAAGCACTTGAGGCAGTAAGGGTTGTCTTCGCGCGAGGTGAAGTGCTGCCCTGCCAGCTGCACCTTGCAGCCCGTACACACAAAGCACTCCTTGTGCCATGGCTCATCCCGATATGTCACACCCCCTTTAGCCAGGGCCTGGAGGGAAGAGAGGGTCAAAGGTCATCCTAGTTAGTCAAAGACCACAAGTCAAAATGATAGAATGGAACACACTCAAAAGATGTGATAAAAAATAAAATAAAAATACCAAATGGATACCCTCTGTTAAGGCTTTTGCCACAACTCCATAGGTTCCCAGAATCAGGAAATAAGGAATAAGCAGGGATATAATTCTGCCGAACAAAAAAAGGGAATTTGGGGAAAATTTCCACACAGACCTTTTTGCAGCGGGTGCAGCGCGGGGCGAACTTATCCTCATAGCAGGACACACAGTAGTGTTCATCCTTGTCTGGGATGAAGGACTTAGAGCCGATGGGCTGCTCACAGCTGTGGCAGATAAAACAGCCCTCGTGCCATGTGGAGCCACCGTACTCCAACTTCCTCGTGCCTGGGAGTGTAGAGATAGAGAGATCGGAAAGAAAAATGAAGTGAGAAAGAAGGAGGTATTTATCAATATTGATCAACAGGACCATATTGAAGTAAAAAGCATTAAAAAAACATTAAAAGAAAGTCCAAGTCAGAAGATGCATGGCAGTTGACAGCGATAATAGCAACAGAATGTCCCACTGTTGAAGAAATATTTTGTTGAAGGGAAAATTGAGTGAGAACAAAAAGAAAAGGCCCTGTCAAGAGTGCACAACACTTCCCCGCCTGGCTGAATATTCCTGGAAACCGACATTACTGTGGCTCAATCCAGACCTGGGTTCAAATACTTTCTGAAACAATGTCACATACTTAAAGATGTGCTTGAGTGAACTTGCCTGTTGCAATGGAACCAATAGAAAAGTCAGAAATGTGCAAACCCCACCCACCTGGTATTCCAGGCAGGCTAAAGCAAATCCTTAAAGTATTTGACAGATTTCAAATAGTATTTGAACCCAGGTCTTGTTCTATCAGATCCATCTAAGTGACCGAGTACTTCTGAGGATTCCATTCAAAATGGCTTAGGGGGTATTCTTGAGGGGATTTAAGTTTGGTTTGGAGTTCTAAGGAAAATGACACCTGAGCTTTACCAAGTGAAGCCAACAGGGCAAAACCCTAGACAAGAAGCCACTACTGACCGCACATCATCAGAATAATAGGTAACACTTTATTTGGATATTCCCAAGTACAATATATGGTGTGTAGATGTTCAATAACTGTCAACAACATTTCAACAAACTACCCACTAACACTAACCTTTAGCCTAACCATTATTCTAACCCTAGACCCTAAAGATACTTTGTTGATGGTCATACTATCTGTACATCTACAGTACCAGTCAAAAGTTTGGACACACCTACTCATTTAAGGGTTTTTATTTATTTGTACTATTTTCTACATTGTACAATAATAGTGAAGACATCAAAACTATGAAATAACACATATAGAATCATGTAGTAACCAAAAAAGTGTTAACCAAATCAAAATATATGGAACGCTTTTCCAACAGTCTTAAAGGGGTTCCCACATATGCTGAGCACTTGTTGGCTGCTTTTACATCACTTTGCGGTCCAAGTCATCCCAAACTATCTCGATTAGTTTGAGGTCGGGTGATTGTGGAGGCCAGGTCATCTGATGCAGCACTACATCTTGGTCAAATAGCCCTTACACAGCCTGGAGGTGTGTTTGGTCATTGTCCTGTGGAAAAACAAATAATAGTCCCACTAAGCGCAAACCAGATGGGATGGTGTAATGCTGCAGAATGCTGTGGTAGCCATGCTGGTTAAATTTGCCTTGAATTCTAATTAAATCACTGACAGTGTCACCAGCAAAGCACCATCACACCTCCACCCCCATGCGTCATGGTGGGAACCACACATCTGGAGATCATCCGTACATCTACTCTGCGTCTCACAAAAGACACGGCGGTTGGAACCAAAAATCTCAAATTCGGATTTATGAGACCAAAGGACAGATTTCCACCAGTCTAATGTCCATTTCTCAAGCAAGTCTCTTCTTCTTATTGGTGTCCTTTAGTAGTGTAGTGGCTTCTTTGCAGCAATTTGACCACGAAGGCTGATTCACACAGTCTCCTCTGAACAGTTGATGTTCAGATGTGTCTGTTACTTGAACTCTGAAGCATTTATTTGGGCTGCAATTTCTGAGACTGGAAACTCTAACGAGCTTTTCCTCTGCAGCAGAGGCAACTCTGGGTCTTCCCTTCCTGTGGCTGTCCTCATGAGAGCCAGGTATCATGGCGCTTGATGGTGTTTGTGACTGCATGTGAAAAAAGTTCTTAATTTTCTGTGTTGACTGACCTTCATGTCTTAACGTAATGATGGACTGTCATTTCTCTTTGCTTATTTGAGCTGTTCGTGCAATAATATGGACTTGGTCTTTTACCAGATAGGGCTATATACCCTTCTGTATACCACCCCTACCTTGTCACAACACAACTGATTGGCTCAAACGCATTAAAGACAATCCACAAATTAACTTTTAACAAGGCACACCTGTTAATTGAAATGCATTCCAGGTGACTACCTCATGAAGCCGGTTGAGAGAATACCAATAGTGTGCAAAGCTGTCATCAAGGCAAAGGGTGGCTACTTTGAAGTATCTCAAATATAAAATATATTTTGATTTGTTTAACACTTTTTTTGGTTACTACATGATTCCATGTGTTATTTCATAGTTTTGATGTCTTCACTATTATTCTACAAAGTAGAAAATAGTACAAATAAAGAAAAACCCTTGAATGAGTAGGTGTGTACAACTTTTGACTGGTATTGGACTATCCAAATAAATTGTATGTCACATGCGTCAAATACAAAAGATGTAGACCTTACAGTGAAATGCTTAAAGACTTAAAGAGCAGCAGTAAAATAACAATAGCGAGGTTATATACAGGGGGTACCTGTACAGAGTCAATGTGCGAGGGCACCGATTAATCAAGGTAATTGAGGTAATACAGTTGAAGTTGGAAGTTTACATACACCTTAGCCAAATACATTTAACAACTCAGTTTTTTCACTCGTAATAATTTTGGATAGCCTTCCACAAGCTTCCCACAATAAGATGGGTGAATTTTGGCCCATTCCTCCTGACCTCCTTGCTCGCACACACCTTTTCTATGGGATTGATGTCAGGGCTTTGTGATGGCCACTCCAATACCTTGACTTTGTTGTCCTTAAGCCATTTTGCCACAACTTTAGTAGTATGCTTGGGGTCCTTGTCCATTTGGAAGATCCGGTTTTGAAGCAGTGGCTACTTCCTTGCTGAGCGGGCTTTCAGGTTTTGTCGATATAGGACTCGTTTTACTGTGGATAGAGATACTTTTGTACCCGTTTCCTCCAGCATCTTCACAAGGTCCTTTTCTGTTGTTCTGTTCACTTTTTGCACCAAAGTACGTTCATCTCTAGGAGACAGAATGCGTCTCCTTCCTGAGCGGTATGACGGCTGGTGGGCCCATGGTGTTTATATTTGCGTACGTACTATTGTTTGTACAGATGAACGTGGTACCTTTAGTCGTTTGGAAATTTCTCCCAAGGATGAACCAGACTTGTGGAGGTCTACAATCTTGATGTCAAACAAAGAGGCACTGAGTTTCAAGGTAGGCCTTGAAATACATCCACGGGTACACCTCCAATTGACTCAAATTATGTCCATTAGCCTATCAGAAACTTCTAAAGCCATGACATCATGTTCTGACATTTTCCAAGCTGTTTAAAGGCACAGTCAACTTAGCCTCTTGGAACTAGACTTGGCGCTCCGGTACCGCTTGCCGTGCGGTAGCAGAGAGAACAGTCTATGACTAGGGTGGCTAGAGTATGACAAGTTTTTACAAATATACATAGACCGTCACGCCTGGTCTTACCAGAGGCTGCTGTTCTCTCCTGCCGATACAGTGTATAGCCCATTCAGATGTATGTTATTCATGTCACCGTTCAGCCACGACTTGGTGAAACATAAGATACTACAGTTTTTAATGTTGGTAGGATATACGTGCTTTTAGTTCAGTCACTTTATTATCCAGCGATTGTACATTGGCCAATAGTACCGATGGCAAAGGCAGATTAGTCACTCGTTGCCCGGATCCTCACAAGGCACCCCGATCTCCTTCTGCGAAACCTCCGTCTCATTCTCCTGCGAATGACGGGGATGAGGGCCTGTTCGGGTGTTTGGAGTAAATCCCTCTCGTCCGATTCATTAAAGAAAAATTATTTTTCCAAATAAAGTGAGACCAAAGAATAATACACTATACCCAATCTGGTTGGCACTAAAACATGTCATTATTTTCCAGGAAACATGATAGGTTTGTCTTTGCCGTCATTACTGAACGAGGGTTCCCAGATATCCAACACCATCAATGCATACTGAATACAGTAATGGGAATTTTTGTCTAAACTAAAAGAAAAGTAACCACCACAACAACAACAACAACAAAAGACCACCTTCCACCACACTCTTCCTGGAATCACTTGCTCTTTTACGTCTTTTCGTTTTGGCTGATAGATACGGCGGTGCTGAAATAGTTTACGGGCTTATCTCGTTATCGTCAGATACCTGGCCGCTCTCCAAGGCACTGGGATTTGGCTCAGAGACAGCAAGTAAGGAAAACGGGCAATTACTCGGTCACATTCTGCCCCGGCCGCGCTGACTTGCTAACTCTTTCTTTGTCTCTCTGACATTTGCTCTCTCTTTCTCTGGCTAAGTGCAAATGTTCTGTTGTCAAAGATTTTTCTCTAGATCCCAAGCTTTTACAACAAAGCCTATGTGCTTTTCATGTTCAGTAGCTTATATATTCAGACCATCTTAAACACTATGAACAGGGTGACGCGAGGACTACATTTCCAAGGATGTGGGGGAGATCATGGTTAGTCTTGTGTCGCGTAGTGTAGCCGATGTTAAATATATATGCTAGGAGTGAGTGTGTTCATGTCACTGGAGGCTGGTGTCACTTTAAAAATTGGAGGACGTGCTTGTTGTAATGGCTGGAAAGGAATGAATGGAAAAGTTCCATTCCATTACACCCACAATGAGCAATTTCTCCCTCCACCAGCCTCCAGTGTTACATGCAGAGTGTTTCCATGCCTCCCCCAGTACCTGGCATGACAGTCTTGTCACAGGCCACACACTTGGACGAGAACTCGTTGCAGTAGCAGTCGTTGCACAGCAGGGCCTCGTCCTGGCTGGTGAAGGGCTCGTCCGCCAGCGAGCGGTCACAGCGGAAACAACGGAAACAGTGCTCGTGGTAGTGCCGGTCCTCGTAGAACAGCTCCTGGAGATACAACAAGGGCAACAGTCGAGATCAGAATCAAAGCTACCATCCACAACCGTTGTGCCATTGAGCAAGCCACTTAACCCCTAAACTGCACTGGTTACCGTCGCAAGATTGACAATAAAGTACAATTCTATTCTTCCATCCAAGACAATTTATAGACAAATTCCTAGGACTTCCTGGAAAGGAGTGTACAGTAATGTAGGCCACACAATGTAATGGATGTTATGTAGAAGTTATTGGCTACACATGTACATTGAATACAATTGCATTGGTGACCTGTTCCAAATTGACAAATGATCAAGTATTGTAAATTATCTGAAAAGAGTGCATTATACATCTAATTTAAAGTGTTTCCGGATCTGTAATGAAAACAACTCTGGGTGACTCCCAGGTCATCCTGACACTGCAAGTACCTGGAGAACTCAAACTAACACTGGGGTTTCTGGTTATGAACAGAGGGAATAGGGGAGAGGTGATGGGTAAGAGAGGAGACGGGAAAGAGGAGAGATGGGAGAGAGAATGTGTGAGTGTGTGTGTGTGTGTGTGTGTGCGTGTGTGTGTGTGTGTGTGTGTGTGTGTGTGTGTGAGTTCCAGACAGGGAAGAGCAACAGTTTGTGTGGTCGAAGACAAACACAGGCTTTACTGTGTGTTCGCTGCTTTTGAGGGTGTCGATGATAACTCATTGGCCTCCTGTGTGTGTGTGTGTGTGTGTGTTAGCCAAGCACGCACCCTCAATGCTTATCCCACCGCATACACTCCCTCTTATTACTGTTGCAAATGATCAACTTCATCTGTTTGTGTTTGCCATTAAGGAAATATTAAAACTGCATTCATTGTGGGAAACAAGGAGACATTTTCCTCACACAACATTTCATGGTCTGACATGGCATGGCTGGCTAGTTGAGCTTGGTTGGAAAACCTCTGTAATGGCATGTTAAATTTGCCTAGACCTTGCCCTGCCACATTCAGACCATGAAAGACAACTGCCTCATTTAGCACACAGAATGCATAATTATCGAGATACGACCCCTAACTACCACTCATTACCATGTAACAACAGTTTGCAGTGTTAAAATGACTCAACTAGAATTGCATGCCCTCATGAACATGACCCACTAGTGGAGCCAAAATGAAAGTCTTACCCTGGCGTCATGGCCGATTAGCTCCTTGCACTCGTCGCAGGTGTTGGCGAACAGGCTGTCGTAACAGGGGATGCAGTAGGGGTTGTCCCCCTCTCCCCCGTCTGCCTGGATGTACTTGCGTCCGTACAGGGACTCCTTGCAGTTGTCGCAATCGAACCGGTCGCTCATTGTGACTTGTTCCATCCCTGCAACAGAAAAGCAGGATCGGCATGAACATGAGCCTTTCAAATGAACCCCTAGTGCTAGGGAAGGCGAGCGGCAAGGAGGCGGGGAGAGGGGGACATGCAGGGTGGAGAGAGGGAGTTGGAGAAAGGAGACACCGTACCCATCAGTGAACTCAACGTTAACACCTGTATTGTTTTTGTTTGTTAAACGTGTCATTTGGAAGCATTTTTCTGGCTGTCTGTCATTCGTTTCACTTTCTACTGTTCACCTTTTAACTGAATTGAAGTTTAACTAAACCTTAACACTCAATGGAGCGAGAGAGACAGGGAGAGAAAGAGGAGACAGAGGGAACAGGAGATGGAGAGAGACATTTATGAGAGGTAGTTCAAAGCAGCTATTAACTTTTTTTTGCTGTGTGATGAAAGTGAGATGCACACACAGAAACAGAAGTTGCACAGAGCCATCACTCTGGGCTTTGCTTGCACTCCTCCGTAACACTATCAACCCCTCTGAATCTACGGTCTGTGAGATTAAAGGAATGAAATGGTAAATGCATACATTTATGTTGGGAAGAAATGGAGATCTGCGTGGACCACCAACTGAGACAGCGGTGAAGACCGACTACCCTCATGTCAAACTCATCACAGTTGACTCTTGTGAAAACAAAAATCCAGGATAGGCCGGCCTGCCCGCCCACAAAATATGGACACCCTTTCAAATGAGTGGATGCAGCTATTTCAGACACACCCGTTGCTGACAGGTGTATATAATCGAGCATACAGACATGCAATCTCCATAGACAAACATTGGCAGTGGAATGGCCTTACTGGGCCTCCTGAGTGGTGCAGCGGTCAAAGGCACTACAGACCCGGGTTCGATCCCAGGCTGTGACCGGGAGTCCCATAGGGCGGCGCACAATTGGCCCAGTGTCGTCCGGGTTAGGGGAGGGTTTGGCCAGGGGGACTTTACTTGGCTCATTGCGCCCTAGCGACTCCTTGTGGCAGGCCGGGCTGACTTCGGTCATCAGTTGAACAGTGTTTCCTCCGACACATTGGTGCGGCTGGCTTCTGGGTTAAGCGGATGTGTGTTAAGAAGCGCGGTTTGACAAGTCATGTTTTGGATGACGCAGGACTCGACCTTCGCCTCTCCCGAGACTGCTGGGGGGGGGTTATAACGATGAGACAAGTCCGTAATTTGGGAGAAAAGGGGTGTAAAATAATGTCCTTACTGAAGGGCTCAGTGACTTTCAATGTGGCACCGTCATAGGATGAAATCTTTCCAACAAGTCAGTTTGTCAAATTTCTGCCCTGGTAGAGCTGCCTCGGTCAACTGTAAGTGTTGTTATTGTGAAATGGAAACGTCTAGGAGCAACAACGGCTCAACCACAAAGTGGTAGGCCAACACAAGCTCAGTGCCGAGTGCTGAAGCGCGTAGCTTCACTCGGTTGCAACACTCACTCCCAACTTACAAACAGTCTCTGGAAGCAACTTCAATACAATAACTGTTCGTCGGGAGCTTGAAATGGATTTCCATAGCCGAGCAGCCGCACACAAGCCCAAAATCACCATGCGCAATGCCAAGCGTCAGCTGGAGTGGTGTAAAGCTCGCCGCCATTGGACTTTGGCGCAGTGGAAATGCGTACTCTGGAGTGATAAATCATGCTTCACCATCTGTCAGTCCGACGAACGACTCGGGTTTGGCGGATGCCAGGAGAACGCTACAGACTCCATGCATAGTGCCAAATGTAAAGGTTGGTGGAGGAGGAATAATGGTAGGGGGCTGTTTTTCATGGTTCGGTCTAGGCCCCTTAGTTCCAGTGAAGGGACATCTTAATGCTACCGCATACAATGGCATTCTAGATTATTCGGTGCTTCCAACTTAATAGCAACAAACGGTGGGAACAACTCCATATTAATGCCCATGATTTTGGAATGAGATGTTCGACGAGCAGGTATCCACATACTATTGGTGATGTAGTGTATATTCCCTAACATACTGTAATGTTATATTTATACTTTGTTTTTACAGGAAAAGCAGTTTAATGGCATACTAGATCTTAGCTGAAGTACACAACATTTTTGCGCATTATGGCAATTGTATCTGGTTGCCAAAACACTACAGCGTCGCTGAAGGAAAGCCTGGTGGTAAGTGATACAGCACTCTGGCAAAACAAGCAGCCGGGTATCCATTTACAGCCGCCCAGAAATAATAATAATGTCTGATAAAATAATGAATCAAGACTTTAGAAGTCTAGTGCTGCCTGTGTTCACACACACACACACACACACACACCTGGATCAAAGACAACATCAGACCTCAACTGTTTCAGCTCTCGGTGGGGGACAATTCCACTGTTCAAGTAAATATGTTTGTGGAAATTGTTAAAAGTAGTCCTTGTGCATAGAGTTGTAAGATTTGTTGATCTTTGCAATCATTGGTTTTTGTTTGACATACATTTTAAAATAACCAACATTCTGTTGATGTGGAATTGCCCCGAGACAAAGGCTGTTAAATGAGTCGGGTGATGGAGTCGAGATAAAAATGTATTCACCTGCTCCTAATGTTCATAAATAACACACTGATGTGTTCTCTCTGAAATGACACCCCTTTGCCCATTTTGGAGAAGCTCTTTCAACCCCCTCTCCTCCCCCTTCAATAAACAGAACCATAAATTAGGGAGCGTTACTGTTGGGGATTCTTGCTGCCTCTTGTTCACATCACAAGCCTACCACATCTCTACAACCAATGAGGCAACTGATACCTATCCCCCGAGGACCTGAGAGACTCAGCCATTATTCACTTCATAGTCATTCAACTTGGGGCTCTCGCATCACTCACAACCATCTTGGATTAACCCAAACGCGGTTGATTGGATGGAATTTGATCTCGCAGCCCCGCGGTTCAATACTTTCTTCAGCGTGCCAAAGTAAATGCTAGCTAGCTTCATGCCAATGGCTTGTCTACACATATGACACAAGTCTAAGATGTAGCCTGCGCCATCAAACCAAAAACATATCAGCCACACCAGGTATGCGCTAGCCTCGCTTTCCAAACATGTGCATACTCATACGGTACTGAAAGTAGAGGTTAGCCTGTGTTCTGACATCATCCTTCACCTAAAATAAAATGGAGGAATTGCCCTTTCCCTGTTCTTTGGTATCAGTAGCTTGCAAACAAGTCGTTCAAAGTACGGCCAGAAAGCACTTATGTTTGATGTAAGCACTAGTTCTGTGAAGGCTGGACCAATATTGCGTCGGAGATGTCTAAACAACCGAGGATACAAGCTTTCGGGTACCTGGAATGGATCATCCAGGGCATTCTGGAGCCCACTTGTTTCCCCCTTGCATGGCCCATCCAGGCAGCTTTGGCCCAACATCCAAACCACAAGTCTATTTATGGCCCCCCGGGAGACGAGGGGTTGAGCTACAATAACCCGCCTGCCAGCAATCAGTTAAGATTAGGTAGCAGCCAGTGGCTCCAAAGGGCTCCAAACTCCGGATGGGAACTTTACACTTGTCGATATTCCACAGCCCGATACATAAATACATATTATGGTAGGACAGAACGGGTTGTTTTGACTTTACGTCTTGTAGTATTGAAAACGCAAGAGTAACAATCCGTAAGGGGCGAGCGGACTGCCCTGACGGGTAAATGAACTCCGGATGCCACAGGACCCGGCTCTCACAGCGAGAGAGCATGACGTCAGTGTACGACCCTGGGGCTCCACAAGTGATTCAATCCAGAAAGCAAAGCAAGACAACCCCCCTTTCAATCACCACCACCCCCTAAAAAGATGGTGAGGGGGCTGCTGTTTGCGCAGACGACGACCGGGGGAGGAGGTTGTAGGGGGTGGAAGTGGTACTCAGTGAACTACAATCTAGACTATTTCTCACAGTGTTTCCCGGAAGGAATCCATATTCTCTGTGCTTGGGGCGCAGTGACTAAGAAAAACCACTTTCTGCTCATAACATTCCCAAACACTAGAGTAGTGAGTGAGAGTCCCCTGACAGAGACTCCTAGGAAAGCACTACCTCCCCCACCAAGGACAACAAGTATGCTTATGCTGTCATATCTTACAGTAAGGATACTTATACTCCACTGGTAATACATTCTGGTAGACTACAGACACTCCCTTTTGCAACTGAAAGACATTTATCTCAATGGAAACACATCCAGATGCTGCAAATGCTATATACTGTAGGTAAAACGGAGTGGCTTCTCACAACTGCCTTTTCCTTTGACTTTCTTAATTCTTTCTAGGCCGTTGTTTGGAGTTGAAGTCTTCCCCCCCCCCCCGATAGACGAATTGGTGGGCTGATTGGAGACCCAACAGAGCGAGGTTAATCCGTAGAGATAGAACCCTAGCAATGAAATGTGATTCTCTCTATGCATAGAGATAAAGCAATCTGCCGCTATTGTTTTATCTGTATGGGTCTATGCAAGTTGTTTACTCATTGCTGCCAACTCAGTCAGCACTATATGCCGTTTGATCAGGCTCTGACTCAGGATGTGCGCCAGAGATGGGTTAGTTAGGGCTCCCTCACACCAAACAAAGTCCTCGGTCCGGTTTCACTGACAGCCCGCTAATCCCCTGCCCAAACTTTGCTCGCGCTTCGGTTCACTCCAAAACAAACCGTCCGTTGCACTCCGCGCTGGGAACAGTCCCTAGCACTCTTCCCCTGTCCCAACGCCCAATGAGAGTATCTGCTTGTAAAACGTGTGTTTGGCTACGGTCAGAGTGGCCAGACAAAGCAGTGTGCTTACATCAACAGATGAGAGAGACGGTCCCCGGCTGTCGAGGAGACTGTAGCAAGTCCCACTAAGTATGCTACACAAGCAAATGATGACATAACCATCTAATGTTTCACAATTATAAAAACACTGGCATAACCATTGACGAGACAATGGTATGAGGAACATGAGCAGAGAAAGTTATTCTAAAAAGGATTTCAAAGTGTGGATATAAGGGTGATATTTACGAGACAACCAAATAAACCAAGTGCATTACAGGCCTATCTATAGCCGGAGTGCACACTACTAACACGTGTGCCTCTTATGGGAAACACATGCATGTCTTAGGGGCTGAAAAATGTGACTCTATAGCTACTCTACTTGTGCCATTTCTCAACATTTCATCTATAATCATGTGTTGAGAATTAGTCTGCCGTAGTGGATCAGAGTGTCGGTGAGTAAGCGTTAGGCTGCTGGAGCTGAGCCGGTGTAAACATGGCAAGGAGAGCCCTTGACGTACTAGACAGCGACGTCGCCCTGTGTACTTTGCCCAACAGGTGTTCCGTGTAGAGTTCAAGCTCGTGCTTGTCTGTGTGTACTCTATGATTAAGCACAAACACGTATATACACGCACGCACACACACACACACACACACACACACACACACACACACACACACACACACACACACACACACACACACACACACACAGCTGCTGTATCTTTCAGTCTCCTTTCCAAAGTGTGGAAAGGAGACTCAAACAAGGTCAACAAAACCTTGCTATTATTACAGACTACAACCGTTTTAACTTCGACAAGAATGTGTGCTCCCGGTTTCAAAATGCCACTTATATTTTACTGACTTGGGATTGAGACTGGTTGTTGTTGTTCGTATACTAAGAAAAGGACATGAATGGCCTTAAATGGACATCTTAAAGTGTGAGAAAAGGAAAAGGATAGACTACCAGAATATGGGGAGCGGTTGCATGTTAGACATGAGCTAACCAATGTTCTCCTTAGGGATATTACCTCTCTAACCACTCAGCGCTCTGCAGTAGGTCAGGCAAGTCTGATGCGCACGGAGTACTTCCGTACAGTCTATGACCACTCCTCAGTTCGTCTGAGTCTATCCAATAGTTCTCCTATATCACAACATCTCAAAGACATGGGAAGAGTAGAGGGGAAACAAAGATGGCTTCCTATTGCAGCCCAAAGGAATATAGTTTACACATATTGAACTAACCATTGATGTATATAAAAACATCAATGCATATACACATACATTACCAAAAGTATGTGGACGCCTGCTCGTCAAACATCTAATTCTAAAATCATGAGCATTAATATGGAGTTGGTCCCCCCTTTGCTACTATAACAGCCTCCACTCTTCTGGGAAGAGATTCCACTAGATGTTGAAACATTGCTGTGGGGACTTGCTTCAATTCAGCCACAAGAGCACTAGTGAGATCAGGCAATAAGGTCTGGCTCGCAGTTGGCGTTCCAGTTCATCCCAAAGGTGTTCGATGGGGTTTGAGGTCAGGGCTCTGTGCAGGCCAGTCAAGTTCTTCCACACCGATGTCGACAAACCATCTCTGTATGGACCTAATTATTTACACAGGGTCATGCTGAAACAGGACTGTTCCCCAAACTGTTGCCACAAAGTTGGAAGCACAGAAATGCCTATAAGTCATTGTATGCTGTAGGGTTAAGATTTCCCTTCACTGGAACTAAGGGGCCTAGCCCAAACCATGAAAAACAGCCCCAGACAATTGTTCCTCCTTCACCAAACTTTAGTTGGCACTACGCATTCGGGCAGGCAGTGTTCTCCTGGTATTCACCGAACCAAGATTTGTCCGTCGGACTGCCAGATGATGAAGCGGACTGCCAGAGGACTCCAGAGAATGCATTTCCACTGCTCCAGAGTACAATGGCGGCAAGCTTTACACCACTCCAGCCGACGCTTGGCATTGCACATGGTGATCTTAGGCTAGTGTGCGGCTGCTCGGCCATGCTGAATTTATCAAATCCACTCATTTGAAGGGGTGTCCGCATCATTTTGGTCATTTAGTGTATCAGTTAATATTAACCTGCTTAGTATTTTTTATTTATTAAAACATGACAATTTGTTGCATTAGCTAAACTGGCTAGAATGGGGAATATGAGAGGGACAGAGACAAAAAGGCAAAGACAGAGTGAGGGGAAAACCAAATGGAATAGATAGAAAGAGCAAAGAAGACGGTGCCATTTAGAGGAAAATCCAATGTTGGCGTTGGATCTGAAACCTATGACACGTCATAAATCAGAGCAGAGGAAAAGTGAAACGTTGGGTTTGGATAAACACATACCACCACATTGTGTTCCTCAGTTCTACTGTCTGGATGACTTCCAGACAGAGTAAAGCTCCTTGGCTGGCTTTAAGACGGGTAGAAAATACAGCGCTGGACACTTCACTATATCATTTAAGGCCCGGTTGAGCATATCGAGAAAAGTTCATTTGTGTCACAGCCCAATTACAATATGGCCATTTCAGAACTTCGCCAAAACGGGGAACCTCTCCCCGGTCTTATTTACTCAATGCATCATGCCGTGTCAGCCAGATAAGACTTTCCATTTGGTGACAAATGCTAAATGTCAAATGGCGTGAATTACACAACAATATTTTAAATGGTCCAGAACCTGTTTGTTCTAGGCTGTCATTACAATCCCTTGACTCATAAACTGGAATGCAAGGCAAGGTCAGAGTCCTTTGGGATTTAAACACTTGATCATTCTCAAGGACTACACTCTCCATAGAGAAAACTATGAGGCCAAGATGGCTGGACATTTGCCTGGCCACTTCGGTTAACATCAGGACATCAACGGGCTGTCAGGTTCAACTGCCTTTTTAGGCTTTTGGGGACAGAATGATCTAGCTTACTGTTAGTCGTGCTAGATAAGTGGTGCCTTCAGAAAGTATTCACATCCCATTACCTTTTCCACATTGTGTTGTGTTAGTCGGATTTTAAAATTCATAAAAAAAAACTGAAATGTCTTGAGTCAATAAGTATTCAACCCCCGTTATGGCAAGGCTAAATAAGTTCAGGGGTAAAAATGCTTAAGTCACATAATAAGATGCATGGACTCACTCTGTGTGCAATAACAGTGTTTAACAAGATTTTTGAATGGCTACCTCATCTCTGTATCCCACACATACAGATAATTGTACGGTCCCTCAGTCGAGCAGTGAATTTCAAAAACACACAAACCACAAAGACCAGGAAGGTTTTCCAATGCCTCGCAAAGAAAGCCACCTATTGGTAGATGGTTAAAATTAAAAGCTAACATTGAATATACCTTTGAGCATGGTAAAATTATTACACTTCGGATGGTGTATCAATACGCCTGATCACAACAACGATACAGGTGTCTTTCCTAACTCAGTTGTCGGAGAGGAAGGAAACAGCTCAGAGATTTCACCATGAGGCCAATGGTGACTTTAAAACAGTTACAGATCAATGGCTATGGTAGGAAAAAACCGAGGATGGATCAACAACATTGTAGTTACTCTACAATCCTAACCTAATTGACAGTGAAAAGAAAAAGCCTGTACATTAAAATATATATATATATATATATATATATTCCAAAACATGCATCCTGTTTGCAATAAGGCACTAAAGTAATACTGCAAAAAATGTGGCAAAGCAATTAACATTTTGTATTCAGGACACAGAGAGTACCACTCTCTCTATTTTTTACTATAGTGGTGGCTGCATCATGTCATGGGTATGTTTGTAACCATTAAGGACTGGGGAGTTTTTCAGAATAAACGGAATGGAGCTAAACACAGGCAAAATCCTAGAGGAAAACCTGATTCCGTCTGCGTTCCACCAGACACTGGGATATGAATTCCCCTGGGAGATTAATTCACAATGAACAAGGCCAAATCTACACTGGAGTTGCTTACCAAGACAGTAAATGTTCTTGAGTGGCCGAGTTACAGTTTTGACTTAAATCTACTTGAAAATCTATGGCAAGACCTAAAAAGGGTTATCTAGCCATGA
Organism: Oncorhynchus nerka; assembly: GCF_034236695.1. Lineage (NCBI taxonomy): Eukaryota > Metazoa > Chordata > Actinopteri > Salmoniformes > Salmonidae > Oncorhynchus > Oncorhynchus nerka. Next base: position 24,970,392 of record NC_088398.1, on the reverse strand, counting down.
TCAACAACAAACTTGACAGAGCTTGAAGAATTCACTTTTTTTTATTGGGGAAATGTTGCACAATCCAGGTGTGGAAAGCTTTTAGAGACTTACCCAAAGGTGCATCTACAAAACTCTTGATTCAGCGGTGTAAATACTAACGCAAATTAGATCATGTATTTCCTTTTCCAAAAATGTGAAGATTTTTTTTTTTTTCACTTTGTCATTATGGCGTATTGTGTGTAAATTGGCGAGAGAGAAAAATACTATTTAATCAATTTTGAATTTAGGCTGTAACAACAACATGTGGAATAAGACAAGGGGTGTGAATACTTTCTGTAGGCTCTGTATCAGTCGAGGGGTGTGAATACTTTCTGAAGGCTCTGTATCAGTCGAGGGGTGTGAATACTTTCTGAAGGCTCTGTATCAGTCGAGGGGTGTGAATACTTTCTGACGGCTCTGTATCAGTCGAGGGGTGTGAATACTTTCTGAAGGCTCTGTATCAGTCGAGGGGTGTGAATACTTTCTGAAGACACTGTATCAGTCGAGGGGTGTGAATACTTTCTGAAGGCTCTGTATCAGTCGAGGGGTGTGAATACTTTCTGAAGGCTCTGTATCAGTCGAGGGGTGTGAATACTTTCTGAAGACACTGTATCAGTCGAGGGGTGTGAATACTTTCTGAAGACACTGTATCAGTCGAGGGGTGTGAATACTTTCTGAAGGCTCTGTATCAGTCGAGGGGTGTGAATACTTTCTGAAGGCTCTGTATCAGTCGAGGGGTGTGAATACTTTCTGAAGGCTCTGTATCAGTCAAGGGGTGTGAATACTTTCTGAAGACACTGTATCAGTCAAGGGGTGTGAATACTTTCTGAAGACATTAACTCGGCCTATGCAAGTCGGTTGACAAGAGAGAAGAGGCACGATGAGGCAACACAAAGTCAAACTAGGGGGACACATGTGCAACATCTGTTTGCACTTTTTCGTTGTGAACTGCTCTTGCTGGCATTCGCAGTATCAGATAAAGACACTACAGTAACTATGAGGAAGGGGTGAGCCAATGAAGTCAGAGGAAGCAGAGGGAAATTGCTCATGAAAACGAGATAACGCCAGGCTTACAAACAGTCACTATAACAACCCAATGTACAGACACAGACCACAAAGATGCTTTCGGCTTCTAACTGAAGAATGACGATCCACATGGGGATGACACAGAACCTAGCTAGGTGCTTTCCAATAGTACCCAACATAAAAAAAAACGAGGAGGACAAAGGCACTCACTCTTCATAATTAAAATGCCTTTATTGAGGTGGCAAGTTCAATGGAACGATATGTTAAACTGATGCGTTTCGGTAGGTCAAACCTTCGTCAAACCAACATTTCCTTAAGTGTGGTTGGAACAGGCCAACTCCGCCCCAGCACTCCATAGCTTCCACGGGTCGGGATGCTTGCATAGCCATTGCGCAATCTGTGGCCGCCGCTGTTTACGCTTCCAGCCTCGGAGTGAAGCCACAGATCGGCTCCAGCGGAAGAGTTGCCACTTCTACATCTTTTCTCCCCCACTTTCAGACGAGAACAACCTGGCCCACCCACCCACATCCTTATTTCTCACACATTTCATAAGGCTACAATCAGTAGGCCCCGTCAAAACACTACTGCTGTGGCCATCGCGATTCTCCGTGATCCCTAAAATAACACCACCGAGATGCTTTGCCTCGACTGACCATGTTTCATACTATCAGGCAGACTCAAGCCATACTGTGCTGGCTCAGATATGTTCTTCTTCTTCTCATATTGTCCTTCCCACATGGTTTCAGCAACTACGCTGGAAGCGTAAACAGGCAGACCCAGTACATCTCAGCTTTGTTTAGCTCAGTAGCGAGAAAGGGGTACACTGTTCCCATGCGGGAGGGTTTGACTTCACCAAAAGAGGGCTGGGCAGAGCACCAGACACAGGAGGCCTAACCGGTCATTGTCCCTGAGCATTTAAACACAGCCTGGTGTGGTGGTGGGAGGACACCGAGGGCTCCGATGAGGGGGAGTGTTGTAAACATAAAGGAGGCCAAATGACTACCTGTGGCAGGGCCTTTGTAATTTGTCTCTTCTCTTAGCTTTTAATGAGCGAGCAGGTGTAGAGGAGAGATGTGATTTAGAGATTTGAAGAGAGGCAGAGGAAACCCGGGAAAAGACAGGCTTATGTGGGACACAAACCTCCGCTAGAACGTTAGCAGGGTTTACTTTGCGCAGTGAGTAGACGGATATATGCTTACTGGCCCCGAATGGGAGGGGGAAAAATGGGGCTTAACATTGAACAGGAGTTTCATGGTGATTTAAAGCATCTTATGGAGAATGTCAGTAAACCACAGGAAAGGAGGTAACGCAGCCCTCATCAGTAATTGCTGTAGGCCTATTACGGACTTCTGTAAATGCCAAAAAAAGTACATTGTGATAAAAGCACATTCTTACTTGCCAAGAGAGGACACGCTCATTGTGAGGAAAGAATGAATAGCTACTCTCAGAAGTAAAGCAGTCCGAAATGCAACTTTCATATATCCCCTCCCCCCTCTGCGAACTGTCTATCCAAGCTTACCATAACGCTCCCCCAACACCAAGCAATAACAGAAAAATTATTCTAAATCCTACGGTGCTTTTTCAACCAACCATGAAGGACAGCTTTAGATTCTGGAAAATGTATCTGGATGTATTTTTATATATCACTGTGTGGATGGTCAAAAGACTACATTTTTGGACCACATTTGTCTTCCTTTGAAGAGAAAGAGAAAAAAAAAACCACTGCCATACATTACAATTTCACATCTGGTTTAGATTCGGGGGAAGTATGCAGTCAACTCCAGCATGCCAAAGGAGGTTTTGGACAGTCACTGACTGGAGAATGCAGGAAGGTCTGCCTTTACTTTCTCTGCAGCGCTGGTATTCGCCGGTAAATGTGAAGAGGGCAGAGGCAAAAACGGAGAGAGCGAGAAAGAGAAAGCGAGAGGTACAGTAAGTGACAAAGACAGGTAGCAAGCGGGGAGATATATCAGCCTAGACCTGAGTGGGGAAAAACTAGTTGATGGAAAGATCATGACAAGACTGTCAGCATTGCAAGGGGAATACAGGAAGTGAAGGAATGCAGAGACTAAATAGCTGAGAGAAAAGGCTATATAGAGATCATTTTCAACCAAAGGATAAAACGCTAGTCATGCTAAAAAAAAAAGAAAGAGTATGAAGTTAAACAAGAAAATATACTTAAACGCTAAGGCGAGAGAGAGAGAGAAATGTCTGAAAAAAAGGAGCAAGCATGTAGTTCTCAGTTAGGGCCCTATAGTGGACATTGGTAGGGAGTGTGTTATATGGAGTGTGTGTGTGTGGGGGGGGGTACTGTTCAGAAGCCAAAATGACCCTGATTCCCAGGAGTGGCCTTGCTCCCCCGTTTCCGACTGACCAGCAGCACCGTGAAGATTTATTACCAAACATGGCCATCCCATCATTCTCGTCACTGTCCTGTCCTCCCCCTGGCTGGGCTGCCTGTCATCATCTGCACTCCAATCCAGGGGATAGGCCAGGACATCTCTTTCATCTCTTTGAAAGCAGAACCCTACAGACACTGGCAGAGTGAGGGGAGGGGTTTGGCTCAATATCATCCTCTGAGGCGTCATTGGAGCAAGGTGTAAATGCGGACGTGAAGATACCATGGGATTGCTTGAATGTCTGTCGAAGGCTGTAGTTCTTTTTTGGTGTGGCAAATGTTATTAATGCTTGCAACAGAACAAAAACACGCCGCCCTCGCTTGATCCTAGGAAAAAGTATTGCATTTCTCCCACCTAAAAGGAGAATGGTGCTACTAGAGCGGTACGACCAGAATATTTAGTTACAGTGGGTCAATACACTCTGGATCCCTTTCAGAGTGATTCAGCAGCAGGTCAGCCTAGCTGGTCTCCGGGGAGGATGGTGTTTGCACATATCTTCAGAAGGGGAAACGGAGGGAGTCCTCCTATGCAATATCTTCACTGGCGTGGTGACAATTTCATCTCTGCCGGTGTTTTACATCTCGACCTCCCTCCCCGCTCTCCTCGTTTGTACCTACAGCCAGACACAACAACCTCCCCAGTCACAACAACCTCCCCAGTCACCAGACACAAGGCTGTTATGTCTGGAGCCAGAAACAAAAAACACTAAATCTATCAGATATTTTTGAACTGTGGCGCTTTATTGAAACTTGGATATTGGTACGGAAATTGTGATTTTCTCATTTGGAGGGGAGGGATCCAGTCATAGAAATGGTCACACATGTTATGCTGTAGTACAGGCGTCTCCAACAGGTCGAACGCTGGTAGCTTGCAAAACAATTCTGAAAGTGCATGTGTTCCAGCACAAACTGTCCGAAACAAATCTCACAAGTATCAGACACCTCAAGCTCTAACCAATCAAATCCACATTGACATGATCCCACTCCTAGTTAGCCAGAATTGGCTTAAAAAGCCAAACGTAACATAATATTTGCAAATTAAGTTCCATCAATATTGCCTCTGTATGTCTGTGTGCTGCGCACGTTTGTCTCTTATTCACTTCTTGTAACCAGTTTGTGATAATGAGAAGTGTCTTCTGGATAGAAAAACACTTACCCCAAAACATTCTCAATTAAATGTTAACTGCAAAGTAGGCTTACCTGGCAGAATAATATAATGATTATTTATATAAAATTGGGTGGGACTTTGATTTAAAAACTGTCGTGGCGGCAGGGTAGCCTAGTGGTTAGAGCGTTGGACTAGTAACCGAAAGGTTGCAAGTTCGAATCCCCGAGCTGACAAGGTACAAATCTGTCGTTCTGCCCCTGAACAGGCAGTTAACCCACTGTTCCTAGGCCGTCATTGAAAATAAGAATTTGTTCTTAACTGACTTGCCTAGTAAAATAAAGGTAAAATAAAAAATTATATATATGTGGTGTAAAATACTTAAGTAAAAATACAGTACAGTTAAGTTCATTTTTGGGGTAACTATACTTTACCATTTACATTGGACTACTTTTACTTCACTACATTCCTAAAGAAAATGTACTTTTTATTCCATACATTATCCTTGTCACCCAAAAGTACTTGTTACATTTTGAATGCTTAACAGGACAGGAAACTGGTCCAATTCACACACTTATCAAGAGAACATCCCTGGTCATCTCAACTGCCTTTGATCTGGCGGACTCACTAAACCCAAATGCTTCGTTTGTAAATTATCTGAGTATTGAAGTGTGCCCCAGGCTATCCGTAAAAAAATAAATTAAATTAAATATTCAACCACGACAATTGTGATGTCTGGTTTGCTTAAATTAACGTATGAAATTACTTATACTTTTGATACTGAAGTATATTGAAAACCAAATACTTTTAGACTTCTACTCAAGTAGTATTTTACTGAGTGACTTTCAATTTTACTTGAGTCATTTAAGGTATCTTTACTTTTTTTCAAGTATGACAATTGGGTACTTTCCCCACCACTGGATATATGCAGCAGTAAAAACATCCCTAGACCAGCACATTCCTCTTTCACAAAATGCACAAGTAAAGGGGTATTACACAAAAAATCTCATTGTTTGTTTTTCAGCCCCAAAATTTTCTTCTGATGCAATTTAAGCATTAACATGGACTTAGAGAAAACAATGACATTGGATGTTCTATGAATACTTGTAATTTTGAGTGAATAACTGAAAAAAATCCCAAACCAGGAAAAATAAAATGGAGAAACACAGAATGTGAAATGACAAAATACTGCCTATTTGAAAGCTAGGAAAGAATTAATGAGCTGCTTGCGACATGCTTCGAAATTTAAAAGTAGCTAGAAAATGTTGGACCCCTGCTGAAGTAGGACTGGTTTCAAGGCTCTCTTTTGTGTTGTCTGAGATTCCCAAAGATTGGAAAGCAGCTGCGATCATCCCCCTCTTCAAAAGGGGGGGGGGGATCTTGACCCAAACTGCTACAGACCTATATCTATCCTACCCTGCCTTTCTAAGGTCTTCAAAAGCCAAGTCAACAAACAGATTACCGACCATTTAGAATCCCACCGGACCTTCTCCGCTATTCAATCTGGTTTCAGAGCTGGTCATGGGTGCACCTCAGCCATGCTGAAGGTCCTAAACGATATCTTAACCGCCATCGATAAGAAACAATACTGTGCAGCCGTATTCATTGACCAGGCCAAGGCATTCGACTCTGTCAATCACCACATCCTCATCAGCAGACTCGATAGCATTGGTTTCTCAAATGAATGCCTCGCCTGGTTCACCAATTACTTCTCTGATAGAGTTCAGTGTGTCAAATTAGAGGGCCTGTTGTCCGGTCCTCTGGCAGTCTATGGGGGTGCCACAGGGTTCAATTCTTGGGCCGACTCTTCTCTGTATACATCAATGAGGTCGCTCTTGCTGCTGGTGAGTCACTGATCCACCTCTATGCAGATGACACCATTCGGAATACTTCTTGCCCTTCTTTGGACACTGTGTTAACAACCCTCCAGACGAGCTTCAATGCCATACAACTCTCCTTCCGTGGCCTCCAATTGCTCTTAAATACAAGTAAAACTAAACGCATGCTTTTCAACCGATCGCTGCCTGCACCTGCCCGCCCGTCCAGCATCACTACTCTGGATGGTTCTGACTTAGAATATGTGGACAACTACAAATACCTAGGTGTCTGGTTAGACTGTAAACCCTCCTTCCAGGCTCACATCAAACATCTCCAATCCAAAGTTAAATCTAGAATCGGCTTCCTGTTTCGCAACAAAGCATCCTTCAATCATGCTGCCAAACATACCCTCGTAAAACTGACCATCCTACCGATCCTCGACTTTGGCGATGTCATTTACAAAATAGCCTCCAATACCCTACTCAATAAATTGGATGCAGTCTATCACAGTGCCATTCGTTTTGTCACCAAAGCCCCATATACTACCCACCACTGCGACCTGTACGCTCTCGTTGGCTGGCCCTCGCTTCATACTCGTCGCCAAACCCAATGGCTCCAGGTCATCTACAAGACCCTGCTAGGTAAAGTCCCCCTTATCTCAGCTCGCTGGTCACCATAGCAGCACCCACCTGTAGCACGCGCTCCAGCAGGTATATCTCTGGTCACCCCCAAAACCAATTCCTCCTTTGGCCGCCTGTCCTTTCAGTTCTCTGCTACCAATGACTGGAACGAACTCCAAAAATCTCTGACACTGGAATCACTTATCTCCCTCACTAGCTTTAAGCACCAGCTGTCAGAGCAGCTCACAGATTACTGCACCTGTACATAGTCCATCTATAATTTAGCCCAAACAACTACCTCTTCCTCTACTGTATTTATTTATTTAGCTCCTTTGCACCCCATTATTTATATTTTGCACATTCTTCCACTGCAAATCTACCATTCCAGTGTTTTACTTGCTATATTGTATTTACTTCGCCACCATGGCCTTTTGCCTTTACCTCCCTTATCTCACCTCATTTGCTCACATTGTATAGACTTATTTTTCTACTGTATTATTGACTTTGTTTGTTTTACTCCATGTGTAACTCTGTGTTGTTGTATGTGTCAAACTGCTTTACTTTATCTTGGCCAGGACGCAATTGTAAATGACAATTTGTTCTCAACTTACCTACCTGGTTAAATAAAAGGTGAAATACATTTGTTTTTGTATTCAAAATGGCTGAGATAGGACACCGGTAACTTGATATACAGAACAAAGGCATTTTTCAGAGCCCGGTCCATCATGCAGAGACAGTGGTGAAAGATCCATGCTGCCTCTTATCCTTCCTTTCCAGAGCAGTGGATTTCCTTTCGTCTGTAACGGACAATGCAAATTCCATCCTTCCTGGTTTCTACGGATCTGACCTGAATGACACTTCACATTCTATATTTGCTTACTAAAATGGTAATCTGTGTTGTTCCCTTAACCTTTGACACAAAGTTGGCTAGTCAAATGCTGCACAGACCATTTAGCATGACAAGAGTAAGCACAATGTTCATGAATACATCAGCAAGTTGTTTTGACATCATCCCCTCATGCCCCACCGCCTTTTATAGGTCCATTTCCAACCCACAGGGACCAAAAACCAAGGCTAGACCATGCGGCACAGAGCCAAAATGGCTCCTGTAAACTGGCCATTCCCAGGGGGTCGCCTGATTCTGCCGACTCAGCATCAAGGAGCTGGTGTAGAGTTTCAGAGCCCGCACAGTCAGCAATTTGAGCACCCTTTGATGGCGACGCACAATTGCTGCTCGCCACAACTGCAAGCAATTATTCCACAAACACACATGGCCACTCATGATTGCTATGGTGGCACCTGATCCTTGGGTTAAGATGCCAGATTTTTGGTCAATGTGGCAATGGTCTCTTTCCCTATTTCTCGCTCTCTCCATTTCAAACCTACATTGGGACTATCTGGAGGCTTTGTGGCTTGCAGGTATAGGTTGCAGGTATAGGCATCGGTCCTATTGGAAGTGTTGCATATCGGTCCTAGTAAATCAAATTTGATTTGTCACATACACATGGTTAGCAGATGTTAATGCGAGTGTAGCGAAATGCTTGTGCTTCTAGTTCCGACAATGCAGTAGTAACCAACGAGTAATCTAACCTAACAATTCCACAACTGCTACCTTATACACAAACACAAGTGTAAAGGGATAAAGAATATGTACATAAAGATATATGAATGAGTGATGGTACAGAACGGCATAGGCAAGATGCAGTAGATGGTATCGAGTACAGTATATACCACCTGGGGGTGAGAGTAGTAAGTACACTTGTAATGAGTACTAAAGTTGACCTCATCTACCCTAGCTATGTTCTCTGCAACTCAAAAGAGTAAGTTGCGGTCACCAAAAACCATCCCTTTCTCTCTCTCGCTCCATAACCTTGAAAAGATGGGTTTATTTGTGGGGAAAAAACATCACGTATGTCCAGAAAATGCTGAGGGAACCTGCCAAATGGGAAACGACTGGGATGAATCACCGTTATAAGTCATTTCCAGTAATATGCAGAGGCCCTTTTTTTCTTCACAGAGTAAGGTCTCCTTGGAGACGTGTAAACAGTGCCCTCATTCCCTGGCACCATAAAACGTTTGGCAGTGAAGTGTTCCCTTGCTTCTTGTCCTCCCGGAGTTCACTGAGGGCAGCAACCAGCGTTCTGGAGGTGATGCTGTGGCAATGCGAAATATGTTGACTCTCTCACTCAATGTAGTGCATGATACATTTTTTTTTCACTCTCAGGGGATACTGTACATGACTTGTGGGCTGACTTCATTACTTTTGCCCCCATAAAACCACATTATGTCTTTGGCGGAGGAGCTGGCAGCTGGATCCGAGGTGCCCAAAATAAAATTAATATACAAAACTGATGCAACGCTGGAAAAGTTGGCCAAAAGCCTCCAGAACCTGAAGATCAGGTCAATCCATGTCAGTACAGTAAGGGACAGTGTAACAGAAGCATATTAAAAGCAGCGTACTAAATATCTACAGTACAAAAATAGAATAATAGACCTAATAACTGGGTGTGATAATGGTGGAGCGACAGGCGCAACGGGCAGGCATTTTTATGTCGAGTACCCCCCCCATCTCAAATAAAAAAATTCCACTCATAAAAACGTAATGACCATTTCTTTAATTCCGGAATTTGTAGGAGGCGCCAGAAGTGAGTTCCTTTCCTGCTGGACAGCGACCCCTATGACTAGCATGGGGTCAACGACAACGCGGGGGCCAGTTGCTCCTTCCTGTACCCCCAAACAGAGATCGCTCTGGGATATCTCACAGATCCCAACCCCAGTACACAGTACACACGAGTACTATATGTGCACACAAACACACCTACACAGGCATGCACACACGGTCACAAAGAAAAACAGACATGTACTGTATGAACACGCCTGACACAGAGACAAGCAACTAGACAAAGAAACACACACAGGCCACTGTGCACACATACAAACATATACAGCACATGCAAAAGTTCACACACACACAACTTCTTTACACTGAAAAGCTAAATGGGAAGATCGAGGGCTCAAAGACAAAAATACAAAATCGGGGGACAATGGGTGACTTGTGCAGGAAGACCAGACACGGCGAGCAGCTGTATACACACACCAGCAGTTTGTTTAAACTGAGTCCCAAATGGCAACCTATTCTCTATAGTTCACGCTCTGGTCAAACGTAGGGCACCATATATAGGGAACAGGAATGAAAACAAAGTCTCTTTTTTGGGGGGACTTCCCATTGAGTGTAATTATTGCTTATATTCACAATTCCAACTCTTCCACTCATAATTGAACCCGATAAGATCAAACAACTTGATATATTTAGGAAATGAGCTCTAAAAACAAAGTGGGCAGATCCTGGTCCAGTCATTAAAGCACACTGAGTGGATAACCAGTCGAGACAGAGAGTGGACCAGACTGGGATAAGAAGCGCTAGGGTTTAATAGGCATAATCCTGCCAAATTACCCTCCTCACTGGTATAAGAGACCAATGAAAGCTGTGCTCATTCAAACACTGATTTCACTGAAGCTGTCATAACAGGGAAAAGTGACAAGTTTTACACACACCGGCCATGGGGGGGGATAAAAAAAATAAAAACATCTCAGCATTAGGCCACTAGGGAATAATGATACAAAACTTACACAACCACACAGTTACTAAACATCCTTCCAGAGTTCGGCATGAGGGAAGAAAGAGGATAGACTGCTGGCTTGTGCTGAAACACGCCTCTCCTGACCCAATGTTATGATCCCCAGCAGACCCATCAAAAAGGACCACCTCCTTTCTCTCTCTCTCTCTCTTCCCCCTTCTCTCATTTTCTTTGACCTTCACAAAGGACCCGAGAGAAGAGAATGTCACGTGTCTGTCAAATGCATGCTGATGAATTGCCACAAAATCAGGAAGTGCATATGTGAGTGGTGCAGCCAGTGGGGGTCAGCGACCCGCGGGTCATTTTTCCCCCTCTCCGTACCGTGAGGAGAACGCCCCGGCTCACACACACACACCGGCTGGAATGTGCACACTTCAAAAGGTGTCCATAAATCAAGCTGCCATGCCAAGGACTCCACTCCGTGCCCCTCCGCTACCCTTCTCCTTACCTCTCCATCTCTCTGCCCTTCTCCAACCTGAGAACCTGGACCACGTTCATAGTTGTGCATGAAAGATGGTAGCTCATGGGCCCAGACAGAAATGAAACTCCTTATTCTATAAGGTGCACTATGTGCTGGACTTTGCAATGCAGGCACATTCTCCATGCTCATTCACTCTGGTCGCACACTTCTTCTGCCTCCACTGCTGAGGAAAAGGAGTCAGAACTTGTAGTAGCCAGGTCAAGGGCAGGTCATTGCTTCCTTGTCATAGAAGATATTTGGGGAGTGGCAGGTTGTTATAAGTAGATGCTCAGTAGACATCTTTTAATTATCATAATCATTATCAAAACTAGCAGATATACCTTGGTGCGAATGGACAGGGAGTTTTTCTTGGACTTGACTATTGTAGTGTTCAATAGCGCTTGAAGGAGAGCCCAATCTAAGAAATCCAGTTTCGACTTTACCAGAGGAGAGCCACAATCCGTCACGCTCTCTTATCTCGCTGTGTCACATGGGATCTCTTTATCATGCAGCCATGCAAAACACTATTCGTCTTCTCCACCTAATTCACTGCAAAGTGATAAACTGCAAAGTCCACCCAGCACTTTGGTTAAATAAAGAGACACCGTAAGCAAGCACAGGTGTTTCGGTAAACACAGATAGTGGAGTTGAATTATGTCAAGTCCCAATCAGACATGTCTTATCTCTCTCAATCTATCATCCACAATCTCCACCGCTCTTTCTCAACTCCCTCCTTTACTCTGGTCCTATACATGTCTCTTCTTTAGGAGGTTTAGTCACGGCTCTGACTAAACCTGTAGTGTGTAGGCAAAGGCACCAGGTTTAGTCACGGCTCTGACTAAACCTGTAGTGTGTAAGCAAAGGCACCAGGTTTAGTCACGGCTCTGACTAAACCTGTAGTGTGTAGGCAAAGGCACCAGGTTTAGCCACTGCTCTGACTAAACCTGTAGTGTGTAAGCAAAGGCACCAGGTTTAGTCACGGCTCTGACTAAACCTGTAGTGTGTAGGCAAAGGCACCAGGTTTAGCCACTGCTCTGACTAAACCTGTAGTGTGTAGGCAAAGGCACCAGGTTTAGCCACTGCTCTGACTAAACCTGTAGTGTGTAGGCAAAGGCACCAGGTTTAGCCACTGCTCTGACTAAACCTGTAGTGTGTAGGCAAAGGCACCAGGTTTAGCCACTGCTCTGACTAAACCTGGCGTCTCCATCGATCAACTAAAAGTACATGTTTGTCACACAAGGTGTAAATTAACGAGATCTACTGCACAGCCCTGATTAGTGGGATGCTAGCTTGCACAGCATCACAGTCAACCACAGATGGTGACATAAAAGGGCACCCCACGGCACTCTACAGTAAACACCATTCAATCTGGCTACACTATAAAAGGTTAAAAAGCTGGCACCCACACACACAAAACACAAGAACGTGTAGGACCACACATATACAGCATACACAAATTATCTCTGCGTTCAACAGAGAAGTATGACGTGGTCTGACCGATGATCCTTATCATCTATATGCAGACTTAGGAAGACCGAAAGCCCTCTAACATTGTGCCACTGGGCACAGATGTCAGTTCAACGTCTAGCTTTGATTTTACATTTGGTTGAGTTGTAAACTTTTGTGAATTCAAAAGTGTCACCATGTCATTGGATTTAGATATTATTGATTTTAAATGGGTGAAAGAAGATGAAACGCCCGTACGTTGATGACTTGTTTCAAAATCCAATCACTTTTCCATGTTGATTCAACGACATCACATTGATGTTTTGGGGGGTTGAAATGTGGAAACCACGTTGATTCAACCAGTTTTTGACCAGTGGGGTGCCACTGTTTTCGGCGATCACAAAATTTGAATACGGGTTTCCATCTACCAGCTTCTTCAAGGAAGCAGGCATGGGGGGTTGAAATATTTTCGGGGTTTAGTCATGGTGTTGGTGTCATTGGCCCTATGCTGTACTGCTTTCCAAGCAGTCTGGCGCTCTCCCGTTCTACTCATTGATTTCATTTCCTTTGCACTTGCTTTGGATGTGGTTGTTTGATGCCTAGGTCTCCTACTCCACTTGAAGTGCAAAAATTGCTAAAGTATATCAAAAAGTAGAGAACAAACAACTAATAATGTTTGCCAGACGTTGCTCGAGAGGAATGGGGGAATGCGTTGAGAATGTGTAGCTTTGACTCCGTCTCAGTGGAGAGTAGAGAGGTAATCTGGCAACCCCCGTTAAATTAGTCTGAATGGAGATGGCAACGTGCATGGATGGTGAAATCCATAGTTTAGGACCCAATGAATTCATTTCAATTGATTTGATTTCCTAATATGAGCCGAAACACGGGAAAATGTTTGAAATTGTTGCATGTTGCGTTTATATTTTTGTTAAATAGAATTATTATTATTATTAAGTAACTGGTTCCACAGACTTTTAAAACATTTTTTAAAAGTTAAGATGCCCAAATAATAGGTGAATGAACACGAGACAAGTTGAGCAAACACATTTAATGTTGACAGAATTTTTGTCTGACTTCTCAAATTGGTGCCAGGTTTGGGCCAACTAAAAAGGTTCAATTCAACTAACACTAATAGAAAAGTTCAGTAAAGTAAAAAAGGCTGTTACTTAATAATAATTAGTTGAAACTATATATTTTTTTTACAGTGTATATTCAACTATCCACAAACATCCTGGGCTTAATCCACCCTTTGGTTCTGCGAGACCTATCAAACAAACAGATTACGCTGTTTGGAGTACATTTAGTCCTATGATCTGAGCCGACTGTTTGACAAAAGACCTTACAAGTAAAAGGTAAACAGTTTAATCAAGTGTGTCTGATAAAATTACAATGTTCTCTTCCGCTCTGCTGAATTAAAAAGGTAGACGCCGCTAAATTACATCGCCATGTGCAGCACTGCAGATAGAAATGAGATGCAAGACTTGCAGAAATGTACCCCACTACGCTGTTTATTTTCTGCATCTACGCCATATTACTGAGTCTACCTTTAACATGCAGAAAAAAAGGGAGTGGAATATCTCCGGCCTAGTGCCTAACACAAGCCATTCATTACAAGCGAGAGTCAATAGCATTAGTATGGACTGAACGTCATCTAAACAGTAGGGACTTGCAGTAATCTCAGATTAAGCCAAGCTGTGACAGGCCACTGACAGATGTGCCTTTGAGCATTAACGGTGTTCCTCTTGGGCCACTCCTCTCTGCAGCCCTTCATTCAACATCCCTGGCAGTGGCTCGCCATTGCTCGTCCTGTCGTAAATCACCTCCGTCTTCCTCTCCTCATCAACCAGGAGCTGGTGTTCTTTTATATCCAAGCCAAGGACACTTTCTCCCATTTATGGCTCCTGCAAGTACAAGGCATTGTGATGGGAACAGCCTCCCCCCTCCTACTCTGCCTTTGACTCTTGCACATTAGCGCAATCATGTACCCATGGTGCTGCCAAGTAAACACTCCCCTATGTTTATGTTGGACTTGGGCAACTTATCATATCCACTTCGATTTATGGTCCACGGAGTGACATGCGCTCACACCTTTATGGGAATGTGTGAATGTGGCAGGTCGGTCTGGCCTAGTCTAAGCCTGCCTCCTCTGGAGAGAGAACTTGACTGTCTATTCGACGACGGAGATGGGAAGAGAAAAGAGGGAGCGCGGGAGAAAAGGAGAGAGGCGGCTACTGAAGATACCCGGATAAGGAGTCACATTCTTGATGGCCCACCAGTTCCATCAGGCGGAGCAGGGATTTGCCTGTGTTTACTCAGAGAGGGGAACACACTCACTCGCAGCTGTGCTCCAAATAAACAAAATAGCCATATGAATTTAAGAGGAGAAAACACATATCTAATCTGTACAAGTAACATCCATGCAAGACGGGTCCGTCCAGGGTCGGCTAGGGTGAGCCAATCCATAACTTGGGTTGAGGAATTTGCGCACGTAAACACATCACACAGCGTCTTCAGAAAAGACGATGCGCTGAGTAACAACTTATGGTACAGGGTTCAGTATCTGAACAAAAAGGGGTCCACTCCACATACATCCAAACACACACACAAATTCAAGGAAATGCGAGCACACACAAACACACACACACACACCTCCGATTATTCCACATCTGTGGCGATGTCACAGTCATTTGGTTTCATTTCTTGCAGATGTGGTGGGAGACAATCAAGCCTAATACACCGGCCTTGGCACTTAGCTCAGTGTGTGAGCGTGCGAGTGCTGGGGCGAGGTGGGTAGCCGAGCCATATAAAAGACAAAGCCACTGCAGTGGTGTTGATGGCATGTTGGAACAAACAAGGATTGCTACGCCAGGACATCACTGTTATGAGAAAGCCTTGTGAGCATGCTGTGGTGGAAAGATGTCAGGCCCTCTAATGCTCTCTGCTTGTATCGTTAGCATTAGCAACAGTGCTGGGCCTTGTTTTGGGCTGTTGAGAATCACTCTGTGGTGGGGATCAGAGCAAGCCACAATGCCTCAAAGTGATGGCCAATTAGGCCATGTGCTTGGTGAGTAAGAGCAACCCAAAAAAGGAGAAGACAAAAATCCATGACACTCCAGATGAACAATGACTTCTGTCACATACATTATGGGAGGTGTAAATCTAGCAGAGAATAAGATTACTGAAAGAAGACAAGAGAAACAGCATGCTTATCACGGGCGGGTGATCCTTCAGGACAGTCTGTCCCACAGATGTGGGTTTTTTGGCAGCCGCCTTTAAGTTCACGGAGCAGAAGCGTCTTGGGTCTTGAAAGACGCTATACATAACCCATGTATTACTACCATTAGAAGAAAGCAAACAGAAAAAGGTTTGGGCTGATGCGTTTGATTGATCAATGGATTTCTGGCTAAAACGTCACCCTTCCTCCTCATTGTTATTCATTTCATTGTTGTCAGCCAGTAGGTTTCTGGCAGGTCACGGTCTTCGAAATAAATGCTTTTGGGAGTTGACAAAGTAACAGGGGACAGCTACGAAAGGGACGTTTAAGTTACTGCATGGCGAATATATCTGTGTAACATATACACTCCCACGTCAATGGAGGACATAGGGCTGCAGAGTAAACAGTTGCAAAGAGGCCTGTACACACGGTGTCTCTCTCAGGTGTGTTGCAAGACAAAATTACACACCCTACCACGCTGTATAGATTATTGGATGACATTACACCCCCCCCCCCCCAAGTGCCTCTGTTAATCATATAGGACCATCCTATGATTTACGGCTTGATGTGACTTTGCTTGTTGGTTTTGGAGGCATGTTTGCTGTAGGAAAAATATATAAATACATATATATTCATGGCCTCCATTTATTGGAAAATGGGGAATGAGAGTGATGTTTATAACTGACTAGGCACTGTGGTGTGCCCTGCCAGTGTTCTAGGGCACATTATCTAACAGTGTTGCAAGTTTAGGCGAGGGGGATCGTCATGCATGCCAGAAGATGAAATCAACCATCAGACTGCCTAAGCCAGACTGAACACCGTCCTCACGTTGTTTCACAGCAGTTCAACTGAGATGGCAGGTTACCACACTATAGACGTGCCATTAAAATGATGAACAATTTCGAACAGGATAACATTAAATCACGAGGGAAGGTGTTGATACTATCTAGACAGTCCATCTCACGTCATGACTAGGGCCATGTGTTTTGCGCAGTCATGTGATATGGCCAGATTTTTTTTGGTTTGTGGGGTCAGATGGTCCAGCATCATCCTCAGCCAATTGCTTTCATTTGACTAATTCTTATTTTTGGATGAGGCTTAAAATACAGGATAAAGTCACATGATTGTTTTGTGGAAGGAGGGGACAAATTATGATTACACGCCTTTCAATATCTCAATAGCTATACTTCTCATAGTCTTGCAGTAGACAACATCCTCCTACCGGAGAGGCCAGTCATGGCTGACTCACAAGAGCCGGGGGGGTGATGACCCGACAGGAATCGTGCACCTAAACATCTGCTTCGTCACGAGAACTATGGAGCTGGAGCTGACGTCATGCAGTTCCAACCGCAGCTAGGAGAGTGGACAGGGCTTTCTCACAAAATGTTATTGGAGTAGCCAAACTCTTTAACAACATGCATTGACAAGATCGGGTAGAGATGAAGGATTACTTGATGTCATTCATAGGAGGGACAAAATAAACATTTATGATAGAAAGAGGTGAGGGGAGAAGTGAACAACAACATATGGAAGAGAACGACATATGGCATAAATAACCTTTATAGCAGAGAGAGAGAAGAAGAGACAGCAGAACAGGGAGCACCTACGCTGCCTCCCGCAGAGGGTCAAACTCTCAGGATCACATTGCAGTCATTTACCAACAAAGCAGCCGCTGGAGGAAGCCGTGCCCCCTCACAATAACACTGCAGCACCTGGACACCCACCCCCACTCATGCAGGAAACATGAGGTCATCCACCCCCCCCCCCCCCCATTCAGACAGGCCAAACACACTCCAGCTGCCTGCCACGCAGCCCCACACTCAATTGAAGGGTGCCTGGTTAGTGGCTAGTCTGGCTACCAGAGGAAGGCAGGAGGAAGAGGGAAATGGGGGTTGAGGATATAGGATACAGAAAGAAAAGCCTGCTTTGTAGGTAATGCTTGACATGTCCATTTCAGGACCACTTGTATGCTCAATACCTTTATTATGTTTTATTTTTTTCTGTAAAACTAGTTGTTTTCTTATTGCCTCGGTAGCTTAACCAATATCTCACAGACCACAATAACAATTCCCCTTCTAGTGTTTGAGAGTCAGCAAATAGACAGCAAGCAGACCGCAAAAAGTAACAACGACTGGAACCTTCCTCAACAGAGTTGGAGAAACAATTCAACATTGTAGTCTTTAGCGACCTGCAAGCACTTGACTGTGGGTTGTCCGTCATCATTGTACTATGGGCTAGAAACCGTCAGCCCCCAAACCCATCCACTAGCAATTCACTACACCCGCAATAACATCTGCAAAATATGTGTATGTGACCAATACATTTGATTACAAGTCATTATGGTCCCACTGAAGTTTAAACATGACACCACTCCAAAACAAAGCACTACTAACCTTCAGCAAAACACAGAGACCTCCAAAGAATGTGACCGTGGTCGCTTAAAATGCCATAGAGAGAAAAGAAGAGCGAGAGAGAGGCAAAACACATTATATACTCCATAAGCTGGGTCAAGGCAGGAATGCCAGACACTACATATTGCATAAAGGATGTTGGCTTTTATTGCCCTCTGAAGAAAAAAGTGACTGTAAAACCAAAAGACTGGCCTTGTTGGCACAGCAGGACACTACAGATCACACAGCTCTTCATAGGAGGAAGTTGAGTTTATTTTTTACTCAACCTTTATTTAACTAGACATGTCAGTCAAGAACAAATTCTTATTTATAATCACGGCCTACCGGGGAACAGTGGATTAACTGCCTTGTTCAGGGGCAGAACGACAGATGTTTACCTCAGGGATTCGATCCAGCAACCTTTCGGTTACTGGCCCAACACTCTAACCACTAGGCTACCTGCCACCCCAGTTGTGGTGTACAAGTGAGAGGAAGAACGGTTTTATTTCAAAGTTGACGGCGGTACATGGCTTTGAGCTGAACTACCACTGTCCATATAGAGTCAGAAATGATTGACACCCTTGATAAAGATGAGCAATATATTTCTAAAATAAATCATTCAAATAATGAGCTATATTGTATGCAAAAAAAATGTTTATTTTACACAGATAAAATAGCTCAAAGAAAGAGATTTTGTTCAACAAGTAATCCTTTTTTAAATCAAAATGATTGACACTGACATTGATTAGTGATGTGCAGTTCGCAAACAATTCCTTATTTTTGAATGACTTAATACGCACTCCTTCGGCTCAGTGGCCGTGCTCCGACCAACTGCTGTCTGTCATATATGTGCGCAGGGAAAAAGATTGTCGCATAAAGAAGAAAATACATGGGCCTCCTGAGTGGCGCGACAGACCCGGGTTCGATCCCAGGCTGTGTCACAACCGGCCGTGAACGAGAGTCCCATGGGGCGGCGCACAATTGACCCAGCGTCGTCTGGGTTAGGGGGGGGACTTTACTTGGCTCATCGCGCTCTAGCAACTCCTTGTGGCGGGCTGGGCACCTGCAGGCTGACTTCGGTCATCAGTTGAACGGTGTTTCCTCCGACACATTGGTGCAGCTGGCTTCCGGGTTAAGCGGGCGCATGTTAAGACGTGCGGTTTGGCAGGTCATGTTACGGAGGACGCATGACTCGACCTTTGCCTCTCCCAAGCCTGTTGTGGAGCTGCAGTGATGACACGAGATCGTAATTGGATCGCAACGGGATATCACAAAATAGGGGAGAAAAGGGGGGTGAAATACACACAAAAAAAGTCATACATTTATAGAACTGATAATTGATCACATGGTGGAAAAATGTATGCAATTAATTTATTATAGAATGTTATGATGGACACAGATTTGCAGAAGCAAAACATACACACAGCCTTTGCACAACAAATTCGAACTCGAGAACGAATCGTTGGGGTGCTGCAGTTCGCGAACGATATGGTGCCAATCACCCTCACGGCAGTCAAGCAATGCATTCTGCCAAGAGTTGTTCAAAAGCATCAACAAATGATCTTATTTGTATGCCTAGCAATCAACAAATAACTGCGCTTTAAACAATGTCACAACTGACAACTCCAATATGCCCCTTATGATGAATGACATGCAGAATCATGACTCTTCCGAGTCTTCAGTTCATCGTTCACCGGTAGGGGGTCCTACAAGTCTGGGCATTACTGACTCAAATTAACAAAAATGAGTCAAAATATGTTCTTTTGACTGAAGGAGTCGAAAAGATCTGAGTCAGTAAAAAGAGTCAAACTTGCAATCACTACTAAATATTCTTATAAATAAAGTAGTCAAAGGTTTTGTATTTGGTCCCATTTTCCTAGCATGCAATGATTACATCAAGCTTGTGACTACAAACTTGTTGGATGCATTTGCAGTTTGTTTTGGTTCGTCTACAAATTATTTTGTGCCCAACAGAAATGAATGGTAAATCATGTATTGTCTTATTTTGGAGTTACAAATCAGTCAAATCTTATTTAATTTTTTTAATTTTTTATTTTACCTTTATTTTACTAGGCAAGTCAGTTAAGAACAAATTCTTATTTTCAATGACGGCCTAGGAACAGTGGGTTAACTGCCAGTTCAGGGGCAGAACGACAGATTTGTACCTTGTCAGCTCGGGGATTCGAACTTGCAACCTTTCGGTTACTAGTCGAACACTCTAACCACTAGGCTACCCTGCCGCCTGATTCCATTAGTCCCCCCTCATGTTTCTGTTTTTCCCTGCTTTTTCAGGTTTGGTTGCTCTAAGTCCACAACCATGCTTAAACCACATCAGGAGACCAGTTTTGAGGTCTGGAAAAATCTAAAGACACTGTGGGTGTAGTTACCCTTTAATTTAACTGTGCACCATCCGGAGACCATTTGGTTAGTGATGTTACTGTAATGCTCATGATGCGGTTGCGGATTTCGCAAAACAAAATGGCCACTGGATTGATACAAACAATCATATCATTCTGCCAGGTAGGCATAGGCTACTTTGTAGTTAACATTTAATTGAGAAGGTTTTTGGGAACCTTTCCATCTACCAGAAGAGGTTGTCTTACATTAGCATCATGGCTAATGGCTACACAAAGTGGTAGACAAATGCGCAAATTCAGACAAGGGGATTCCTGTGCCGTTGCCGCTTCAGAAAGTTTACGGGAAAATATGAATTACTGATGCATTTTCTTCAGGTCTTATGATAATCTTTGGCATATTAACGCATTTTCTAATACGTTCACTCAATACACTTAGTTGATATCCTATGTTCAATAAATGTTTTAATATTGTTGAGTTGCGTTTTAATGTCTTGATTCTGTGATTCCGTCCGTGTTCTCCGCAGCACTGAATTAATAAGGCCCTAGAGGGGGTCAAAGATCATATCCCCATACTGGTAACGGTGAGAGGTAAGCATGTCTTTGGGGGTATGATCTTTGACCTTCTGACTTTCATAAGTGACAATGTGATGCTACGGAAAAACGAAGAGCATCAATGTAGAAAGTAATCGAATTCCCATCCAATCTAATTTCATAAATCAAATGTAATTTAATATAGATCAACGAGTACTATTATTTCTATCCATGTTTATGAAACAAGCTTTGTATTTGATCTATTAAATCTAAGGTTTTTGCGTAAGATTTAGTGGTAAGACACTTACTTCCATCCTTGTTTATGAATCAAGCTTATGTTCTTATTTAAAATCATTTATGAAGACATACACTACAAAACCAAAAGGTATGTGGACACATGCTCTTCAAACATCTCATTCCAAAACCATGGGCATTAATATGGAGCTGGCCCCCTTTTTGCTGCTATTACAGCCTCCACTCTTCTGGGAAGGATTCCACTAGAATTTGGAACATTGCTGGGGGTGGACTTGCTTCCATTCAACCTTAAGATCATTAGTGAGGTTGGGCATTGATGTTGGGCGATTAGGCCTGGCTCGCAATCAGCATTCCAATTCATCCCAAAGGTGTTTGATGGGTTTAGGTCAGGGCTCTGTGCAGGCCAGTAAAGTTCTTCCACACCAATCTCAACAAACCATTTATGCATGGACCTCGCTTTGTGAACGGAGGCATTGTCATGCTGAAACCGGAAAGGGCCTTCCCCAAACTGTTGCCACAAAGTTGGAAGTACAGAATCATCTAGAATGCCATTGTATGCTGTAGCCTTAAGATTTCCCTTCATTGGAACTAAGCGGCCGCAGACCATTACTCCCCTCCCACTTAACTTTACAGTAAACATCTGCATTGCGACAGGTAGCGTACTTCTGGTAGATGGTGAAGTGTGATTCATCACTCCAGAGAACGCGTTTCCACAGCTCCTGAGTCCAATGGCGGCGAGCTTTACACCACTCCAGCTGACGCTTGGCATTGCGCATGGTGATCTTAGGCTAGTGTGAGGCTGCTCGACCATGGAAACCCATTTCATGAAGCTCCCGACGAACAGTTATTGTGCTGGCTTTGCTTCCAGAGGCAGTGTGGAACTCTGTAGTGAGTGTTACAACTGAGGACAGGCGATTCTTATGCATTAAGCGCTTCAGCACTCGGTGGTCCCGTTCTGTGAGCTTGTATGGCCTACCACTTCGCGGCTGAGCCATTGTTGCACCTAGACGTTTCCACTTCACAATAACAGCACTTACAGTTGACCGGGGCTGCACTAGCAGGGCAGAAATTTGACAAACTGACTTGTTGGAAAGGGGGCATTCTACGACAGCGCCACATTGAAAGTCAATGAGCTCTACAGTAAGGCCATTCTACTGCCAATGTTTGTCTATGGAGATTGCATGGCTGTGTGCTCGATTTTATACACCTGTCAGCAATGGGTGTGGCTGAAATAGCCGAATCCACTAATTTGAAGGGGTGTCCACATACTTTTGTATATATAGTGTAATTGGAATGGTGCCGATTTATAAATTTGATTGGGCATCTGTTATACTGTACCAACACACCCAGAAGAGGAGCTCCTTTAAAGAACACTGTAGTTTGTCAGACCTCTGACATTTTAGTGAGAGAGGTTAAGGGTGCGTTCCTCAGCTAAGGCGAGGTGACGCAACAACCAATGGGGGAACTTTGCTGGTTCACGCTCGGTTCATAGCCAAACTTAGGTTGGTCCCTAAGTAAACCTAGGGGCCAACCTAAATGATGCCGCCGATGGAATTAGAGTCACCACCCTCTTTCAATCCATAGATGGATATTGAGAATAAATATACATACGAAGAAAACAATATATACACGGGACAAGACAAAACAGACGTCCGACTGCTACACCATCTTGGAACCTAGCCATTAGCCCAAACAAAGCACACCCTATTTTAAAGTTGATACATACGCATCCAGGTATACTTATGTTTGTGAGTCAACTTATTTGAATGACATTATTTTATATGTTATTAACAGTGTGCTCCACTTGAAGTAGAATTGAAAATAAAAAAATAAAAAATATTACTTGAAACAAACTACAAGAAGTGTGTTAACTGCTAAACAACTGCAATAATGGTTGCTTTGTTTGTCAACAGCCTTGTGGCTATTGTAGTCTTTTGAGTGTAGAAAAACAGGGATCTCTAAAGATGTCCCAGGTGGGGCAGGAGGCAGGAAGCATGGAAGGGAGAACCAACTGCACAGGCAGGCACCTTACCTAGTCGGTCTGGAACCCACAGTAAGCCTGGTAACACAGCTATTTTAAGGGTATGATTTATCTTCCCTTTCTCGCCCAATGTAACATGTGTGAAACGGCAACAGATGAGACAGCAACATTCCCAGGTTTTCCTGCTTATTCCATACTGATTCCAGATGTTTTCTAACCAGGATTTCAGGAAAACCAGGGAATTTGGGGAAAGTTCAACCCTAAATATGGCTAGCATTTACAGTACTATGCAACTATGAAAATTCACATAACTCAAAACACAGCGACATCCCAAACACATGGCCACATCCCATTTCCTCTTGCCACTGAGAACTGCTCAGCCTTGGGGACTGACCACCGAGTCAATGAGGAGGGAACTACTCAGCTACCTACCTGCATCAGTGCCAGGATGCCCCAGGCATGCTAGTCTTGATGACAGCCTCAAGGTTCAACAGGTAGCACGAAAGCCAGTGAAAACTGAGGGAATAGTGGTGATAAGTATTCCATGGCCTCATCTCAAATGGCACCCTATTCCCTACATAGTGCACCACATGCACTACTAGGTCACCTTTCCTACTATACTTATAAAAGGAGATACTTGGAGTTGTTTAGGTGGGAGCTATTGACCCGTTGTTGCTTTAGAAATGTGA
Organism: Oncorhynchus nerka; assembly: GCF_034236695.1. Lineage (NCBI taxonomy): Eukaryota > Metazoa > Chordata > Actinopteri > Salmoniformes > Salmonidae > Oncorhynchus > Oncorhynchus nerka. The sequence goes on along the minus strand of NC_088398.1, from coordinate 24,946,443 downwards.
AAAGTAGAAATTTCATATTGAAATTGACATATCATTAGTCAAAAGATCCCATTCTATGAGGCTCTTATGCTTGACACGTGAAAACAAAAGCCTACATGCTGTTATGGCATTACTTAATAACTCCCTTTGTTGCATTGCCCAGCAGAAAGCTAACATTTAAGTATAGTCTAGTCTCAATTTCCAGTTGTTCTCAGGTTACTTAGTGCCAGTAGTATAATATGAACAAAACTGCTACAAAGTAGGCTATTTCTAAATTGTCTGATGATCCTTTCTTCCTGTCCTGACATGGATTATACGCATTACTGTATCTATCATTCATTCATTCATAATCCCGGAGCACTGCTGAATTTATTTTCATTAGCCTCACCTTGCAAATTAAAAGTTCAAAACTGAAAAGTTCAAATTAAAAAGTAAAAAGTATTTACTTCAATAAATGATGCACATTAGACCTACATTACTGACGTCAGGCTAAAATGCGTAATGAATGGGATTCAAAATAACACAAACGAATGATTAAAAAGAAAGAATGCACATGGATTCATTGATGAAAACCAAAGAATAAGAAACGTGTGTGTAGGCCTACTCTAGATTTTACGTAGGCCTACCCAAGAATAGTGGCGATAGGATGGCGAAAAGTTTGCAATTCATTCTTGAAGGTAGAATGGGTGATTGCGCTTACCCGACGTTATATCTGCTGTTGAATGCACCTTTGCGACTTGACAATCGAAGCCCACCTCTCGCGCTGTGTCACCAGACATTCAAATGATGAGAATTGCAGCCGGTATACCGGTCGCTACTCCAGTGGGCAGATTATTATACTGTACAACTTTTCCCGTTCCTTTTCCACTGCAGCCTACTCAGACCTCTAACTGTACAATGCTGAAGAGTGACAGAGTTCACCGGCTCTACTGTCTATGAGGAAGTTAGTGTTGAGTCACAAGACCCCGCCCCGATATTGGAGAAAAATCTCCTCCTTCTGACTTCGAACCTTCGGACTGTGCTGCGCTTTGGTCATGTACTGTGGACCAGGGATGGGAAATGGCGGCCCCCAAAATAACTCGGGGAGAGTAAGAATAGTAGAATACACAAGTTGCAATTCCTAAATTTGGTTATGCCTCAGCAGTTTTTCTATTGTTATGTCAGTCACTGACAGTCACTCAAGTAGCCCATAGTCTAGACAGCTATCCAAACGTGTATTAATAACGGTTGAATTGCTGACCAGGACCCCCATTGATCTGCTTTGTCACTCTCACTCAGAAATATTAAATGTGGGTACACAGAGCAACTGCTGCCCCTCCTGATAAATGTAGATCTTTTGTGGCCCCCACCCGCATCAAGGTTGCCCATCCATTATGTAGGCCATATTATAGTAGCCCTTCCTCATTGGGGCCTACTCCCCCAGCATAGGCCTAGTTTACATCAAATTTGAACTCCAGACTGTTTGCTCCAATGTCACCTGACACCACATGAATAGACATGCAGTGTTGATGGATTTGCCTACATTTGCATACATATATATTTTAGGCAACTATTGAGGGAAGAAGTTGATTGACAGTGATAAAGTTGTTTTTGCTGATAACAAAATATATTCACACCTTACACAGATAAAAGTTCTCCCAAAAATAACTTCATGTAAATGGTGAATTGATTGAAATCTAGGCTTGACCTGATATCATTATTTTGCTAGACACACATGACAGGTAGGTGGGGATAACAGACAACAGGTAGGCCTGGGTTATACACAACACTGACAATCAAACTTGCACAACAATATGGACAGTAAGCCTACTGCTGTATTGTGTTGTGTTATGGACTTGAATTGCCATAGCGTAGAGTTCATCCAATGTTGTCAACAAGTGCATAATGGGCCCTGGGGGATTGGTATTGCTTTCATATCCTTTGGTCATTCTTTCATTACATTTTCTGTTGTTGTAAGTTTATTGATAGATTTTACACGTGTTAAACTGAAACCTATATGTGTGGATGTATTTTTGTGACCAGTATCAGTACTTTCTCTTATTTTCCCAAAACTGCACAGCTGTTCTTTCTCTTAACTCAGGCATGATCTATCTGGCGCACTTTGCCCCAATATGGGTAATTATCTCACTTCCTGTTTCGCTTCGTCTTCTGTTCTCCTCTTTTTCTCATTTGTCTCATCTTGACGCTATGAGTCAACAAGAGGGAGCGTTCTCGATATAAATGTCAACAGCTGTACAGTATGTCCTTGGGTTAGAAATGAAATACTCACCTTAAATACTCACCTGAGTAGAAGTGCTGCTCTAGGATCAGTTTGGCCTTTTAGATAATAATGAATACGATTATAAGGACATGAAGGTACCTGATCCTAAGATCAGCACGTCTAGAAGCTTTTTCTATACACTCCCTAGAACAGTGGAGAGGTTAATCCAAGTGTTATAGAACATGATGTTGACACATGCATCCCCCTACACCATGGTATTGTTCTGGTCTGAACAGGCGTGTTTTGATCGTCACATTTTATTTAGACTACACAGAGACAAGTGCCTAGGCTAGTGCTAGCAGATCACCATTTCATGTGGTTCTGCACTCAGCCCAAACCCCCTTTACATAACTAGGCATGAGTGCCAACTGGGTGCCAACAGTACCAGTTCACTGAGGACAAGAAAAAGGCGTGATAAACGTGATAAAATAAATCTATGTTTTTAAATAATAATAAAAAAAGGAATAAGGAAATAGTTTTGAGCACTGCTTTGATTATTCTTAAAAGCAACTTTTAAAAGAAAGGGTTTTGAGTGCTGCCTCGAAATCATCAAAGTACATAAATGGAGAACAAGATTGTGTAGTTGGGAAAAGTAACTGGGTGGATATGGTCTTGACATTGAAGCAAGAGTGTGTATGATTGTGGACTACAGGAAAAAGAGGACTGAGCATGTCCCCATTCTCATCGACGGGGCTGCAGTGAAGCAGGTTGAGAGCTTCAAGTTCCTTGGTGTCCACATCACCAACCAACTAACATGGTCCAAGCACACCATGACAGTTGCGAAGCGGGAACGACAAAACCTATTCCCGCTCAGGTGACTGAAAAGATTTGGCATGGGTCCTCAGATCCGCAAAAAGTTCAACAGCTGCACCATCGAGAGCATCCTGACTGGTTGCATCACTGCCTGGTATGACAACTGCTCAGGCCTCCGACTGCAAGGCACTACAGAGGGTAGTGTGAACGGCCCAGTACATCACTTGGGCCAGGCTTTCTGCCATCCAGGTCCTCTAAACCAGGTGGTGTCAGAGAAAGGCAATGAAAATTGTCAAAGAACCCAGCCACCCTAGTCATAGACTGTTCTCTCTGCTACCACATGGCAAGCGGTACCGGAGCGCCAAGTCTAGGTCCAAGAGGCTTCTAAACAGCTTCTACCTCCCAACCCATAAGACTTCCGAACATCTAGTCAAATGTCAACCCAGACTATTCACATTGCCCCCCCTTCCTCCCCTCTCCACACCACTGCCACTCTCTGTTGTCATCTATGCATAGTCACTTTAATTAACACTACCTACATGTACATGCATCCTCAACTAACCGGTGCCCCGCACATTGACTCTGTACCGGCACCCCCCTGTATATATAGTTATTTTTTACTGCTCCTCTTTAATCACTTGTTACTTTTATCTCTTATTCTTATCCGTATGTTTTGGAACTGCACTGTCGGTTAGGGGCTCGTAAGCATTTCACTGTAAAGTCTACACCTGTTGTATTCGGCGCATGTGACTAATACAATTAGATTAGATTTGATTATGTTACTGTTAGATTCAGTGTAATATATTTAATGTGGTAAAGAAGACACGCATGTGATGTAAACCATATCAGAAATCCTATTCATATTTTGCAACCTGCGTCATGGGTTGCAAAACGTTATGGAGAGAACTATTGTGTCTCATTTCTTAAAGGGATGAGGGTTGACAAACAAGGATTCTTCATGTTTCCTACGACATGTGAGACTCCTCAGTCTCCACGGTTCAAAGGCAAGACAATTGGAAGAGTGTGGTCTCTGATACTGTCAGGACCTCTCAACACCTCATTCCCCTAATTATAAAATCTTATTTAACACATCAGTCCTGCACAACAAATTAGAGAATAGAAGCCGCTCTATTCACACAGGGAAAAAGTGATCTTCTTCCTAGAGATGTTGAGATCCATATTATACCCCAACAGAGAACAACTCTCTGTCTCAATTTTGGAAAACAAGCACAGAGGGTAATTGAAGCCCTATGACTAGAGATATAAGTATGATACATTTCCTGATGGCGGGGGGGGTTGCCAGTGCTGATGGGAAAAATATGGAGTAAGTTGGCAATCGGAGTCTGGCATTTATCTCAGGTACCACCAATTGTATCGCCATTGTGCCCTTGAGCAAGGTATTATCCCCCAAACTGCTCCAGGGATGTTGCTTTGCGGCTGACCCCGTTCTGCACCCAGCCTGTCGTGTTTGTGTGTGGGGGGGGGGGGGGGTCGGGTTGAGAACCGTCACAGCAAAAATAACACGAGTGCCAATTTTCCACCAGAGTCCAGTATAGTCAGGACACATTTTGACCTTTGATGTAGATTTAGAGTCTTAGATTCAATTTAGAATCAGATTTGGATGCGGTTCGAAATGCCGACCTGGTATGACCTGTTATGAGTTTAGCCAGGTGACTGTCATGCAATGTGCCAAATAAAACGTCACGAAAAATAAAATGTTAATTTCTGAAGGGTGTTGTCGCATCTGCCAAGCGAGTTAGCCATAATGGGTCACCATAGGCTAGAGTAGCTATCTATACACCACGTCTAAGACCACATGTATTTGACCACGTCTAAGAAGTGGTGGTTGCTTGTCCAAACGCAATATCCAATTGGTTGCTTGTCCAAAAATTAAATGTAGGGCTATGCATACCTAGAAGACAATAAGAGAACCCCAGGCCTAGAGCTCACAGCAAGCCTGAGATGAACTGTCTTAACCTCAGGATTGCAGACATATTTTGGAGACTTACAACATCCACCACCCACTCTACCTCACTCTGAGGCTCCATAATAAAACAGGTAATCCACTAACATAAACCACAACCTCAAGCAGAGCAATTCAGCAGCAGACTTAACAGTTAATTGTAGACGATTTACGTTTTATAGGAATTTTGCGGTTCGAGAGGGAATCACGTCCAGGGGTGCACTCTCTATTGCTGGCTCTCGAGGAACAGAGGGGGAGAAGGGGAGAAAAGACAGGAAGAATGCTACGTCTCGCACTATTATGTCTTAGAGGCTGGGTCTCCTCGTAGAAACTTAATGTAATTGCACTGGGAAAATACTGTGGTCTTGGTTGGGGGACTAAAATGTTAAACTCCTAACCTGGTCCCAGATCTGTTTGGGTTGTTTGGCCACCAATGACCATAGGAGCCCGCAAGACAGCACAAACAGATCTGGAACCACACTAAGGAACTCCTTTCAATGACCTTTCTGACGGGGTCGGCCTGCTGTAAAAAAGGCCCTGCAATGGTCAGGGCCAGCAGAAACAGGACCAGAGTCCTGAACTCAGCCACTGTCCAGCATGCTTATGTCACTGCTGTTATGTTTACAGGGTCATATTAAAATCTCTGACCCTTGGCGAATGCTCTTATCCTCCCACTCTAGGATCGACTTGTTATGACTCACAATCTTCATTCTACTATTTACCTCTTACAATAAGTGCTGATTAGTCAGAATCTACGCAGACATTATTTAACCCGTAAATCCTGAAGTGCTGTCTGTGTTTTGGTAATTAGACTCATGTTAGTGGGCTAGTATATCACAGCGGCCCCGAGGCGGACCCCTAACAGTAGGGTCATTAGAGATGAAAATGAAAAACAAGTGGGTGACATAATGTGGAAACACTGAACCAATTCAGAGGTTTCTTCATCACCCACAGAATATTCTGCTCACTGGGCAAATCTTACACATATTAAACACATTTTCTGTGGTCATTTGGGACAGAGCACAGAGAGTACGACCCAGAAAAAAAATGGTTTGTGGAATAGTGTAATATCCCTCTTCCTTCTTGAGCTTTTTCCACAACATTCCCAACGCAAGAGTTTACGTGAGATTAGGGACCTGGGGCAACTATGGCTTTGCCTGGTCTCTCCTTGGATTACTGTATCAGGAAGTTGAGTGAGAGAGAGCGGTGTTCCCCAAGGAGGTGTTGTGACCCCCTTATCCTCTCCATGGAATGCTGTAGTCATGAAACCACGTCACTGAGGAGAAGAGCATGCTTTCGTTGCACGTGACAGTATATGGAATGTATGAAAAATAACTATTTTTGTGCTAGAGAGATGGGGAGTGTGTAATTTCCGACATGGTTCTGGTTCATGCACTTGGCCCCACATGTTTTGACATAAAGTACCAGTCAAAAGTTTGGACAAACCTACTCATTCAAGGGTTTTTCTTTATTTGTACTATTTTCTACATTGAAGAATAATAGTGAAGACACCAAAACGATCAAATAACACATATGGAATCATGTAGTAACCAAATAAGTGTTAAACAAATCAAAATATATTTTAAGTTTGAGATTCTTCAAGTAGTCACACTTTCTCTTGATGACAGCTTTGCACACTCTTGGCATTCTCTCAACCGGCTTCATGAGGTAGTCACCTGGAATGCATTTTAATTAACAGGTGTGCGTTAATTTGTGGAATTTCTTTTGAGCCAATCACTGGTGTTGTGACAAGGTAGGGGTAATATACAGAAGATAGCCCTATTTGGTAAAAGACCAAGTCCATATTACAGCAAGAACAGCTCAAATAAGCAAAGAAAAATGACAGTCCTTCATTACTTTAAGACATGAAAGTCAGTCAATCCGGAAAAGGACCACCACAGGAAAGGAAGACCCAGAGTTACCTCTGCTGCAGAAGATACATTCATTAGAGTTAACTGCACCTCAGATTGCAGCCCAAATAAATGCTTCACAGAGTTCAAGTAACAGACACATCTCAAAATCAACTGTTCAGAGGAGACTGCGTAAATCAGGCCTTAATGGTTGAATTTCTGCAAAGAAATCATTACTAAAATACAACTATCAAGAAGAGACTTGTTTGAGCCAAGAGACACGAGCAATCAACATTAGACCGGTGGAAATCTGTCCATTGGTCTGATGAGTCCAAATTTGAGATTTTTGGTTCCAACCGCTGTGTCTTTGTGAGACGCAGAGTAGGTGAACAGATGATCTCCGCATGTGTGGTTCCCACCGTGATGCATGGAGGAGGAGGTGTAATGGTGTTTTGCTGGTGACACTGTCAGTGATTTATTTAGAATTCAAGGCACACTTAACCAGCATGTGTAACGGTTTTCTTGTGGTGAAGGAGAGGCGGACCAAAACGCAGCGTGGTTTCTATTCATGGTACTTTAATAAAGCAACTACACATGAACAAACTAACAAAACAAGAAACATGAAAACCTAAACAGCCCTATCTGGTACAAACACAGAGACAGGAACAATCACCCACAAACACACAGTGAAACCCAGGCTGCCTAAGTATGATTCTCAATCAGAGACAACTAATGACACCTGCCTCTAATGGAGAACCATACTAGGCCGAAACATAGAAATACCCAAACATAGAAAAACAAACATAGACTGCCCACCCCAACTCACGCCCTGACCATACTAAATAATGACAAAACAAAGGAAATAAAGGTCAGAACGTGACAGCATGGCTACCACAGCATTCTGCAGCGATATGCCATCCCATCTGGTTTAGCTTAGTGGGACTATCATTTGTTTTTCAACAGGACAATGACCCAACACACCTCCAGGATATGTAAGGACTACTTGACCAAGAAGGAGAATGATGGTGCTGCATCAGATTACCTGGCCTCCACAATCACCCGACCTCAACCCAATTGAGATTGTTTGGGATGAGTTGGACCACAGAGTGAAGGAAAGGCAGCCAACAAGTGCTCAGCATATGTGGGATCTCCTTCAAGAGTGTTGGAAAAGCATTCCTCATGAAGCTGGTTGAGAGAATGCCAAGAGTGTGCAAAGATGTCAGTACTATTATTCCACAATGTAGGAATAGTAAAAATAAAGAAACACACTTGAATGAGTAGGTGTGGCCAAACTTTTGACTGGTACTGTATATTACCTATTTTCCCATGTTTCCCACATCATAAACAGAAACATGGCCAGGGGAACGTGAGAGTAAAAATGAGAGGAGACAGATCCACTCAGGTGTCCATCAACAAAGGCATTTGTCACTGATGTTTATCACTGAGGTTATTTGAAACCATTAACTTGGATATGAACCATAATAGGGGTCTGGTCCCCAGCAGGAAACATAAAGAACTCATGTTGGAAAAACACAAACATATTATATGTTAGTGTTAAACAACTTCTTTGGCAAAGGCAGGCCTTCATTACAGTGACCAAAGTCATTTGGAGCATCAAAACTGCGACCAAGACATATAAACTGACTAGTGCAGTGATCTGGGTTTGTTATGGATCTCTTCCTTGTTCCAAGCCTGGCATTGTGCAGCATGAGACAGAACAGACCAGACAGGACAATCCCAGTGTTGGATGCTTAAAAAGTCCATATAAAGCTAACGTGGTGATGTGTGCTTAGTGTCGCTGTAGCAGGATGTTGGCATCTGCCTTGGTCTGCTTGAAGAAAGATTGCCAAATTTTATATTTTAAAGCCACAGTAAAACATTTTATGTAAAACTTTCAACACAATAAAACTTTAAAGATTTACTGGGCTGAATGGCTTATTTGGTTGTCTTATCACTGATTTGTATTTGATTATCCTCACAACAACGGAGGTTAAAGCTACTTTTTAAATTCACCCTGAAAATGGACATTAATAACAATATACACGCATAATAGCATTATAATACTGTATATATTTTAAGCCCCTCAGTTTAGTGTGCATATTATGCTGAATTCTAGAATGTAGGCCTTAGGACCAAGGGGTCCGTTATATCTTCTCTGTTAGGACATTCAGCACCAGAAAGGTGACACTTACAGGAGCCTGACTCATCACCATACCCAAATACCTATCACATAGTACCTTCAACATCAGGGCAGGAGTGCCTGGGTAATTGTCCAAATGTGTGCAACATTGTCACCTGCTGTTTAATTGCGAATATTGCAACAACCACATCTGATAATGTCAACAAAAGTTTGATGGTGTGTATTTTGTTGATATGAATAATGACACTAACGGAAATTCTAAACATATATTAATATTTCGTCATCACTAATTTCACCCACCATAACATCAAGAGAGCTCACCATGATATCATCATGGTTTGATTTGTGCTACATATGGTAGCCGGCGGAGAGAAGAACTAGCGACTCTTCTTAAGTGAAAAGTGAGGTAGCGCTTCCTGTATACCCACGTGTTTTACTAAGGAACAATTTTGAGACATTTGCATCTTGGCTTTGTAGTTTATTTTTATTTTTTACTTTGAAAATTGTCAATATGTCATCGTTTAGAAAGTCTTTGAAGTCCCAACAAAAAAAATCACAAAGAAAGATACCAGGTAAAGATGAGAGTAAAAAAATAAAAGTAAAATTTAAGGATGAGATAGTTGTTACGTTAGCTTTCCAGGGGCCTGTTGCACAAAACTAGGATAAGGGATTAAGCCAGGATATCTTGGTGATCCTGGCTCAATTGATCCGTAATCCGGTTGCACTAAAGATGGATAGGGGGCAGGAGGATATGTTATGGTATAAATTACCATGGAGATTTATTCTGTGGAGCTAGCCTGCTCCAGACCAGGCTAAATTCCAGGATCTATTTAATCTCATCCCTAATGTCAGTCAGCAGTCACCACAAATGGAAACCAATAGTTATTTCACTGCTCACTATACATTGTTATCACATATAACTAGACCCACTGTTATTATTTAAACGTTTGTGATCATTAATTTCAATGATTTTGGATAAAAAATGATTTTTAGATGTTGCTATCATTAGATAATTTACAGTTTCCCATAGACTATAAGGCTATATATAAAATGATAGAATATTAGGGCCACAGAGGGGAAAAAACACAAGTCATAATATTGTAACCAGTTGTTTTAAAGGAGGACAGTTGTTAAAATGACAGATGTGGGGCATTTCGTGAAATTGTACTTCAGTATGGTTTCATAAACAAAGACATGCTGATGTGCCAGAATATTAAGTATCACATTGTCATAAGTATCAAAACTGTAAAAACAATATGTAGCTTTTCTGCAGAAAGAACCAGCCTCATAAATTTATGACTTTATCCTTTTTCTTCAGTGTGGCCCTAGTACTCTGTCATATAAACAAATACACATTCCATATGAATATAAAAACACAATGTAACATTATGTTCCTTTATTGAATAAGGACAAAACAAAGCAGGTAAACCATCAGCTCCTTTCGAAACTGAAGTCACAGTGACTCTACAAGATGGAAAGCACAGAATCCAAGCATATTATACAAAATGATACATACACATTCAAAGGTCTGTATATAACACACCCTGCATGTCTGCACACTAAAATAAATGCAGGACAAATCCATACACATCAACTGAACAGACAAATGAATGGATGCAGTAGCCTCCCTGCAGCCTTGTATTACACACAGTATACCGCACAAACATCATAAGAGGCCAAATTCGTCAAAAAACGAACCCAAAAAAAACCCAAATTCCTCTGCCACCGCAGGACATATTTAACCAAAATTGAAAGCACACATACTAACTAAAATAATTCAACACATATTGGTCCCTCAGCAGCCGACCACTGTCGTCATCAGGGAAGATTGCCGGATTGTCCCAGTCCATGGCTGGTGGCACTCTGGGGGCCCTCTCCTTCCTCAGGCAGGCCACATTGTGGAGGACAGCACAAGCCACAGTAATATCACATGCCCTAACAGGACTGACCCTTAATTTGTGAAGGCAGTGAAAGCGTGCCTTCAGGAGGCCAAAGGTCATTTCAACTCTGGCCCTGGTCCTGGCATGGGCATGGTTGTAGGCCTGCTGTGCTTCCTGGGGGTCTGTGAAAGGTGTCAGGAGAAAAGGCTGGCAGCCATACCCCTGTCTCCCAGCAACACACCAGAGAATTCACCTGTCAACACAAAATCTCATCATTACTACCTCATAAACACAGTGATATTCTTGACACAGCCATGATGGTTATAAATAGGGGTTGTGTGGCTTACCTTGTGATAGGCACTGATAGATTTCAGAGGCCCGAAAGATTCTGGAGTCATGGACTGAGCCAGGCCATTTTGCCACAACATTGCTGATCACACAGTCAGCATTGCAGACCATCTGAAATCATAAGATGAGGAATATTACACCAATCAATGCACATCACTGGCAATGCAGAGTGTTCGTCAATGGACAATATCAAAAAGTTATGTTCACCTGAACATTAATGCTGTGAAAGGATTTCCTATTCACAAAATCGGCCTCATGGGCACCTGAGGGGGCTTTTATCCTTATGTGTGTGCAGTCCACTGCACCAATGACATTGGGGAAACCTGTCACACAAAGTAATGAGTATCCTACTATGTGTTAACAGTTGTCCTGTAATTTGTAGATCCTCTTACCTGCAATCCTATAGAACTCCTCTTTGATGTCACAGAGTCTTCTGTGGCCAGGGAAGGAGATGAAGACATCTGCTAATGCTTTGATAGCCAGACACACACTCCTTATTGTGCGGCAAATTGTGGCCTTGTTCAGCTGTTCTGCATCCCCGTTCCTGTAGGTTCATGCTCTACAACATCCGCAGAGTACGACCCTGCCTCACACAGGAAGCGGCGCAGGTCCTAATCCAGGCACTTGTCATCTCCCGTCTGGATTACTGCAACTCGCTGTTGGCTGGGCTCCCTGCCTGTGCCATTAAACCCCTACAACTCATCCAGAACGCCGCAGCCCGTCTGGTGTTCAACCTTCCCAAGTTCTCTCACGTCACCCCGCTCCTCCGCTCTCTCCACTGGCTTCCAGTTGAAGCTCGCATCCGCTACAAGACCATGGTGCTTGCCTACGGAGCTGTGAGGGGAACGGCACCTCAGTACCTCCAGGCTCTGATCAGGCCCTACACCCAAACAAGGGCACTGCGTTCATCCACCTCTGGCCTGCTCGCCTCCCTACCACTGAGGAAGTACAGTTCCCGCTCAGCCCAGTCAAAACTGTTCGCTGCTCTGGCCCCCCAATGGTGGAACAAACTCCCTCACGACGCCAGGACAGCGGAGTCAATCACCACCTTCCGGAGACACCTGAAACCCCACCTCTTTAAGGAATACCTAGGATAGGATAAAGTAATCCTTCTCACCCCCACCCCCCCCCCCCCCTCCCTTAAAAGACCTAGATGCACTATTGTAAAGTGGCTGTTCCACTGGATGTCATAAGGTGAAAGCACCAATTTGTAAGTCGCTCTGGATAAGAGCGTCTGCTAAATGACTTAAATGTAAATGTAAATGTAAATGCATCCCCACTGAGTACAGGAAGGCTCCACTAGCAAAAAGCGCAAGGCCACACAAACCATTTGCTCCACACTCAGTGCATGGCTCCGTGCAGTGCGGTGCTTAATCCTGGGACCCAGTAGTCTGCATAGATACCTGATGCCATCTGCAGAAAACCTGTATCTTTCATATAGATGGTCATCAGGGAAGGCCAGTGGGTCCAACCGGTCCCTGAAGACCCTTTCTCGCCTGAAGGCTCTCCTCAGCACAAGTGCTTCTTCATCCACCACATCTCGCACAAATGGGCATGCCATTGTCAGAGCAGAAAGGAACACACAATTTTGGGCCTTCATATAGGCTAGTGGCCACACCTGGTGCTGGGGGGGTGGGCAAAAGAGGGCGATGCCTTATAACGATGACTTGGTTGTACTGATTGCTGGGAAAATAAAAAAACCTTAGAAAGATGCCACCGTCCTGTGTGCTCACAATAAGAGCTCATATGTCATGGCTCACTTGACTTTACGAGAATATACCTAATTTTTATTTTGAGCTGTGTCATCTTCTTGGAGCTGGGGGAGGAAAGACAAATAATGATTAATACATTTGTGTTACAGTTAGCATACAGTGTACATTGAAGGCATATCTCACCTCCCTCTCAAGTTTTTTTATTTCAAGGTCCAGTTTCCTAATTGTCCTCTTTTTTATTTCGGACTCCAGTGCAAGATTTTCCATCTTTTTCTTCTTGTACTGAATGTCTATGTCTGCCAGTTCTATTTGGCGCCGGAGGTGGTTGCCATACAACTTTCTGATAGCTTGTGAGCTCTGTGAACACAATACAATTAGCGCAGCTGGAATTTGGCAGGATGTGGTGTCCTTTTATTAATACGCACTATGTTGCCAGGCTGGTTTTCCCACTGTATAGCATCTGGGTCCTGTAAAAGAAATTAGATTTTTTGATTTTGATGAGGACTCCTCACCATTGTAGAGTAAATAGTACTTTCACAGTCTTAACATGATACCTCATGCCTTCTGGAATCCAGAGAGATGGTCTCCTCCTCATCATCGTCTCCATCATGTGCTGTTGCTGCTGCACTGGGGCCTTCACCCTATCACATTTAATCGGATTCATATTGAAGCTAGTAGACAAGACATGCCAGGCCTACAGTATGCCTTTGATGGAGTACTCACTGGATCAGCATCGTCTGGTGCTTGTGCTGGTGGCTCTAACAGGAACACAGTGCTGCCAGGCACTGCAAGGCAATAGGTAAACCAAAGTCAGACAGTCCAAATTGATTCAATATGAATGTGGTTGTATCCCATGTAGAGATGGAAGGACATACCTTGAATGAAGCGGGTGGCATCTTGGGAGGAACCTATGCTCGTCTCTTTCCCCCCAGGGATCCCCTCTAACATTTAGGGGATCCCTGGGGGGATCCCCAGGGCCTGCCTTTATTTAGCTCCAAGGCCATGTCCTCTGCTGGGGTAAGGTCAGCCTTTGGTGACCCACCACCCGTGCCTTGTCTGTGGGTATTCTTTTTCACTGCTAAAACAGTACAGACAATGTGTGAGCAGGCACCTTCTGGGTACAATATATGCTTGTGCTTTGTTAAATATTAGTCAGGGACCATACCATTCTGCAGAATGTTCTTGTATTTGATTTTGACCTGCTGCCATGTCCGTTTTGGCCCGTTCATGTTTAATCTACACACACACACACACACACACACACACACACACACACACACACACACATTTAATGGAGTCACACTGCAAAAAATTACTTGGTATTTTTGTCTTGTTTTCAGTAAAAATATCAAAAAATTTATCATAGCTTTATACAGTGTGATGGAGTTACTTTACACAATTTCACTCATATCTGCAGTGCATTTCAATTAAAAATTTAACCGTTTCATAATTACAGTACAACTGCATTTTTGGAGATGTGAATTAAATATTTGAATTGTAATTGTGATGTTTCAGCGGAGCGGTGAGTGTGTAATTGTGCACTACTTACGCATTCAGGCGGTCTGCAATACTTTGCCACGCTTTTTCTCTTTGCTTTATCACTGTGGCGGTGTTGCCTTTCTTCTTAATTATATCTTTTACCTCCTCGTATGCCTCCATGAGGATTTGTGCTTCCGACGGGGAAAAGTACGCGGCTCTAGTTGCCATGGTAAATCAGTTAATCTGTGATCTGTGGCGGGGTCTATTTGAGTGAGCCGTGAGCGCGCACCTATCCAGGATTGGTTTCACCTGGTTTAATGAATCCGTGTCTGCTCATCCTGGCTTGGTCTTTGTGCAACCAATTAAGCCTGGACGCACATGTTTTGGCTTCATTGAGCTCAGCTGAGTCATTTATCCCGGATGTCTTAATTCTACTTTTGTGCAACAGGCCCCTGGAAGCAATGTTATTGTTGTTTGTTCAGCTGGTGTGATTGGTGGTTGTTGACATGTAGCATTATGTTGCTAACGGCATTGTGCATTTGGTTCCTGTTGCCTACTGTAATAACTAACGTTAACTAATTTATCTGTTTCATTTTGTGCCACAGCCTGGTTTTCGAAAACATCTGGGACATCTTGAAAGAAGGATTACAAACTTCGTGCAGAGTAAATCAATCTAATTCATGGATATTCTATTAACACTTATTCACGGGTGGGTATAATTTGTGGAACGTTCCAACAGGAATCTGTTCCAAAAACTTAAAGTACAAGGTTGCTAACAAACAGCGCGTACAAAGTAGCACGATCGATTCGTCTAGCTAACTAGCTGCCGAATAGGCATCAACTCACCACGTAGTTTATTCTTAATGTTTGTCCATAGGCTACCAGAGTGAGGACAGACATTTTTCAGAATAAACGTGGTGAGTGAAAAATATGATGAAATACCCCGCTCCTTACCCGGTATCTTATTCGGCCGCTATACTACTTTATATGTGTTGCTTGTTGGCAACTTTGTTATTTACTAAGTTTTTGGAACAGATTCCTGATGGAACGTTCCCACAAATTATACCCACCCCTTATTCACCTTTTCTGAACTGTCACGTGTGCTACACAGCTAACTATGTGTGGTCCATGTACAGATTTGATTTGGTTGCTGATCTTATACCCTTTTGTTTGGACATTTTCAGTGACTACCACAAGAAACCGAACATCCTTGCTGCTTTGCGTTAAAAAAAAGCCTTGGACAAGAACCCTGATGAGTTCTATTTCAAGATGGTCAGCTCTCAGCTTAAGGTAAGTCATCATGTTGGTCTGGTCCCAGGTCTGTGCTGTCTTGTCAACTCCTCTGGTCATTGTCAAGCTAAACACAGTGGATTAAGGCCGCACAGGTCTGGGACCAGGTTATACAAGAGTAGCTAGGTTCCCAGATCTTGTTGTGCATCTTGTTGCCAACTCTATTGCTCATTGTCAAGCGTGATAATCAGTTGGCATGATGGCACAAACAGACTGACACTCGGGCTAATACAATAGCTAGCCTATATATGATCATTTCATGTTTTACCATGTCCGTATGTCAGCTTTGCTTTCATCCAAAACATGATATATTAATGGTTGTGCCATTTCTGCAGTCTGATAATAAAATCCCCTCTCATCTCTGGTCCTCTTGTGTTTTGAAAGGACGGAGTGCATGTGTCGAATAAGGCTAAAGGAACAGAGGAGGAGAATGCAGAGGAAGTTGATGAGGACGCAGGATATCAGATATGTGGAGATGAAGAGAGTGGCAGAGGGCAAGGTAAGCTCTCACTGTGGTGCCCTGTAAACTGGAATAAACGGTTCCTTATGTTCTTGAATGACCTCATTTCCTTTTAGCTGCATGAATAGATAAATGAATGGGCTGTGAATATGTACAGTGTGAAATTGTGAGGGGAATGTATGCCAGTCGGCACCTTTTAAGAGCCTGTGAAAAGCAATTGAACGACAATTTATCCTGTGGGGTGCAACGTGCAGACTGTTGCTTTCTTGTACTCACTCAGTTCAGTCACTGAAGTTGTCAATGGTGGTATACAGTGGTGAAAGTGCAGGCTTAAGTGTTTTGAATTGCCTTCAGAAAATTGAGAGGTTGAAATCGGAACTCCATCTCCTGGACGCTGACGGCAAACAGAAAAACGGGCGCGAACTGAAAAGGTAGAGGAATACAAACACCAATGTATACACACACTGCGCAGTGTTATTTTGTAGTATTGCATTGGATATGTCATACAGAAGGCCGTCCCACTTTTGTCATACATACAGACATTCTTCTTGTACACCAAGGAATTAGGGCCCATATTCATAAAGCGTCTAAGAATAGGAGAGACGATCTAGGATCAGGTCCCCCTGTCCTTGTAATATCATGTAATTCATTACAATGTAAAAAGCTAAACTGATCCTAGATCAGCACTCTCAATCTGAGACGCATTATGAATAGTTAAAGGAAAAATGTCTGATCCAGCGGCTGTATCTCTGCCTGCTTGAATGGCAAATAGCTCAGATACACATAAAAACATGAAATGACCCCGGGAATCGATAAAACATCGCTCAGAGATGCACAAATATGATAGAACGTTCAAAATGGGTGAATCTTTTAACTGAAGACTTTTTCTAAAGACCATCTGAAACTGACAGAGCCCTGATTTCTCCTGGTTTTGTGTTCCACTACAGTAGCATACTTTTACCTGGCCAGCCACCTGGATACAGCCTCTGAGCTGGTGGACAGAGTGTACAACTGGCCCACCCTCCATACGCCGGAGAGCAAGACCATCCAGGGTGCCGTGGAGCCTCTCAGTATAAAGGTCAGTCAGGACTGTCCCTGTATAGCCTGACAGCCACACTGTTCCTCAGCAATGGGTACATTTGTTTTTTAGCTCACCCAGGGCACCGGGGTGGGTAGAGTGCACATTTTAGACCATTCCTGTTTTTCATTTAAGGCCTTTGTTAGCATAAATTATGATGTTGTGTGGTTATTCAACTCTACAGTGTATTTCTCTGTTACATGTATTGATGTTTTTGTTTGTTTTCCTCTCTGCAGAAGTTGGCCAGACAGGAAGCACCAGTATAATATCTTGTCCCAGCGGATTGACCGGGAGAAGAAGATGTTTGTCATTGGTCAGAAGATCCAGACCCGCAAAGACCTACACGTGAGTAGGGGATGACTACAAGCCATAGAAGCTTAATGAGTCGTAATGCTTAAGACGTTGGGGAAGACATGGATTTCTCCATGATAATTGTATTGATGGGTTTTTTCTAGGCGTGTCACATGTTAGCAAAGCCAAAGGTACATTTCCCCCCTCTGGTGGACAAGTTGTGCTTAATTCTAGGCTTTTCAATTGGGTTCTGTTCTAATTCATCTGATTTCTATCCACTGTCCCAAAGGGTGCATCTACTTCTAGAAAGAACAGCCTGCTTGTTAACTATATAGGAGGTTTCTTTGATCCTCGTTGTGCTTGTGTGTGCCTCCCACAGAATACGATGACACACTAAACAGTAGAATGTTCAACAGTATTACCATCTCTATGGTGTCTCCTCTCTGTCCAGGATAAGAACGAGAAGGTGAAGGTGAGCAAAGAGACGGTCAATGCCTCTGCCGTCTACAAGTTTGAAGCTAAGAGGAAGCGATGAGAAAGGTAAACCTCTTTGAACAGGAAACGCATCATCAACCAGACAGTTCTGTGGCCTGTTATACAATCACCAGTCGGTCTCCATCGGTCAGTAATGTGAACTTTGGTTTTCCTATTGCAATTCATGGATATGGACTAGTGAAATGGTCAGGGAATACCCTCTCAATTGTTGTTGGAGGCATAGATTGATCTCTATGGTTGCAGCAATGCAGAGTTTTTGTACATATTTATCAAAGGATATAAGTTAGATGTTTGTATGAATAAATTGTTTTGAGACCAATTTCTAAGCCTCAATCTTGTATATGTCTATGCCAAATGTCTTTTTTATAGGTTCATATGAGCATTTATCAATCTCATGCTGTTCAGTTATACTACCAGTAGATGGCACTAGTGTACTTCATCGATGTACAGGTAACTGCCAAAATAATGGAAACACTTGCCTTCGTAAATATAAAGGATACGAAGTATATCGAAAGCTGGTGTTTACACACAGGTGTGGTTCCTGATTTTTATTAAGCAATTAACATCCCATCATTCTTAAGGTTGTGTATAGAAATACTTGGCAGGCCATTATTCTGGGCATTATTTTGGCTACCATGGCTATGCCGCCATAGGATGACAATGCCCCCGTGCACAAGTGGTCACTGAATGGTTTGAAGAACATGAACACTATGTAACCCATATGCCATGGCCGGCTGTCACCCGTTCACAACCCAATTGAACACTTATGGGAGATTCTCTAGCGGCACCTGAGACTGTGCTCTACACTACCATCACCAAAACACAAAATTATAGAAATTTTTGTTGAAGAATGGTGTCGCATCCCTCCAATAGAATTCCAGGCTCTTGTAGAATCTATGACGGGATGTACTGAAGCGGTTTGAGTTTATTTTATTTTTACAGGGACAGTGCACATTAATCAACGTTTCAGTAAAAGTGCCAGTTTTAGCCAGCCGGCTAATTTTCAACCGCAGTCCCTAGGCAGGTTATTAAAAACAATTACAATATAGACAATAGCAACATAGGACAAGCAAGACATAGCATACAGACAGAGCAAACAGGACAAGCAAGACGTAGCATACAGACAGAGCATCATAGAACAAAAAGCAGCAAGACAAAATTCATAAAAGCAGCAGTGTTTCCACGCCTCACAAGTTACAGACATGGAAAGCGGCAACACACAGCTAGAGACCATATTCACAAATCTGATTGACCTTTAGCCATGTCTTCAAGCATTTTGTGAAAGTGTGATATGTGGTGCAGTTATGTGTGTCTGATGGCAGTGTATTCCAGACATGGGAAGCTCTCACAGAGAAAACGGATTTACTAAAGGTGCTTTTCCTTAAGGGAACTATACATTCACCTCTCATGGCAGACCTTGTGGATCTGCTGTCATATGTTTGGGTTTTCTGTTTAACAAAAATACTGAGTGGAAGGGGAGCCAGGCCATTTAGGATCTTGAATACAAGACATGCATCGGTGTATTGCACAAGATTTTCCCAACTCAGGAGCTCATGCTTTCTGAGGATGTAACAGTGATGATGGCTATTGGGCTTCCTATCAAGCACTTTGAGAGCCTGTTTGTAGACAGACTGAATAGGTCTTAATGTTGTACAGCAAGCTTGGGCCCAACTAGTCAAGCAGTATGTTAAGTGGGGGAGTATCAGATTTGAAGTACAGTTTTGCTACCTCTAGTCAAACAATTTCGTATAAATCGGAAATTAGCTAGGTTGAATTTGGTTATTTGAATTACCTTTTTCACATGCTTTTTAAAAGAGAGGTTGGAATCAAGTATGATGCCAAGGTACTTAAAATCAGATACCACCTGGAGCTTCTCCCCTGACACATAGACATCTGGCTCAGTAGCATCTGTTGCCCTCTTTGTGAAGAACATGCAAGCAGTTTTTTTTTACATTGAGATGCAAACACGAGTCACTGAGCCACTTTGTAACCTGGACCATTACAGTAGTGAGTTCTTGTGCAGCTTGTTTGCTCTTTCCATTCACATATATCACTGTATCATCTGCATACATTTGAACTTCAGACCCGGTACATACAGAAGGCAGATCATTGATGTACAGGCTGAACAGGAGGGGCCCCAGTATTGGCCCTTGGGGCACGCCCACATCATAGCTAAGAGTGGGCGACAGCTCATTGCTCACTCTGACACACTGAGTTCTGCCTTCAAGGTATGATTTTATCCATCTCAAGGCATCAGGGGAAAAGTTGAACTTGGACAATTTTGTGGTGAGAATCTCATGGTTAACATAATCAAAAGCCTTCCTTAGGTCCAGAAACACAGCCCCAACAACGCCCCCTTTGTCTATCTTGGACTTCACATTTTCCAGAAGAAAGCAGTTGGCCATTTCTGTGGAGTGTTTCGCTCTGAAGCCAAACTGCATGGAGTGTAATGTGAAGGGGCTGTTGAGGTGGGCAAACAGTTGTTCTGCTACACACTTTTCAATAACCTTTGACACCACAGGTAGTATACTAACAGGCCTGTAGTTACTCACGTCAGCAGGGTCGCCCGATTTAAAGATGGACGTTATTATGGCCGACTTCCATACCCTTGGAAACACCCCGAGACCAATTGATGTGTTGGTGACCTTAGTAATGGGGCCAATGAGTGACTCTTTGTAGTTTTTAAGAAAGGTAGAGTCCAGCCCAAACACATCTTTGGCTTTAGAGTTCTTTAGTGAGCTAATCACCTTGTTCACATTTGACTCAGAAACCTCCCTTATGATGAAGACCGGTTGAGCATCATTTACTAGCACTGAGCCCAATAAACCAGTGGAGGGGTTCTGTGTCAGTACCCTGACAGTCAATAAAGTAGGAATTGAAGGCTATTGCTATTGCGACTGCATCCTGTGTTAGATTGTTATTCACCATGATTTCTAGTCTTTTTGCAGTTTTTAAACCTACGTCTGTCATGCTCTAATTTGGATTTTAGGGCTGTTTTTAGACTATAAATCTCATTCTTTCATCAATTTCCAGATTTCTCCATTTAGCCAAGGAAGAGTGCTCTTTTGGCCAGGTTTGGATTTGATTTTCTTTAGGAAACCATTTATTGTAGCCTGGATTGTGGATAGAAAAACCTGACTATCAGCTTCCACGTCTGTATAGGACGAGATGATTCCAGTTAATTCCCTTAATTGCGTTTTCAAAATAGCTTAATTCACTCTTAGGTATTCTTAGTTCATCCGGCTTATTAACAGTAGAGAAGTTAAACCTGCTCTTAGACAGCTTTCTGGCTATAAGTGTCAGATTATGATCAGATAGCCCAGTAACCATATTGAATGATTTAGTCACTCTCTCTGGTTTATTACTGAACACCAAATCAATCTGTGTTTTAGAGCAACAAGTCGTCCTGGTTGGCCCTTTTAACTAGCTGTGCAAGGTCAAAGGTATTAGTGATCCGTTTGAGGGTTTTCCTACAAAACTTGTCTTCATAATTAATGTTAAAATCTCCCATTAAGATGACCTCTTTCCCAAAGTCACATTCCCTAAGCATGTTATTAAACTGATCAAAAAACACACTTTTGGTGGAAGGTGGACTATACATTCCAATAAGGGTAAAAGACATTTGAGGAGACAGTGTAATGTTCAGGCCAATACATTCTAGTTCATTATCACATGACCACTCAATTTGTTTACATTGGATATGTTCTATGTAAATCATCACACCCCCTCCTCTTCCTTCAATCCTGTCTCTCTTGAAAACATTGTAGCCAAGCACAATCAAAGCAGCATATGGAGAGTTTTTATAGAGCCATGTCTCTGAGAGGCGGAGGAAGTCAAGGTTGGAGTCTGTGATCGCGTATAGCGACTTGGGTATGTTTGAAGAGTCAAAATATATCCTGGAGCCGGGTGAGTCGAGAGAAACCATGGGACCATAGCACTCACCCACTTCCACAGCGGCGACGAGCAGTGGACGAGGCCATCCACCGCTTTCCACTCCGGTGCGTATCGCTGGCTCGGTGACGTTGGGCCCAGGATTGAGTTGCACATCCCCGGAGAGCAGGAGGGTAGTGAACAGGTAGTTTAACAGTTTCCGATAAATGTTGGACTTGTGTTTGTTACGCCTAAGCGGTTCAGTGGAATAGGAAGCGAGATAGACTTGGCCATCATTCAGAACATTATGGTACTGTCCGCTCCCGTGGAACGGTGAACCAATGTGTTTGGAGTTGATATTCTCCGGAGGTAGATTTGTTCTGGATCATGGTATCCCAACGCCCTATTAAGACACTTTATTTAGGTGTTTCCTTTATTTTGGGGGTTTTGAGGGTCTAGATGGACGATTTGAAGTAAGTACAGTTGTGCTTAACTTGCTCTCGCTGCTCAGGACTGCTCAATTCAAGAACATTCTAGTGTAGTTAGCATTTTCTTTGCGTTGTTTAAAGACCAATTATGATCTACATAACATAAGACTAATCAGAATTGTCATTGATATACAGTACCAGTTGAAAGTTTGGACACACTTACTCATTCCAGGGTTTTTCTTTATTTTTAAAGTTTACTACATTGTAGAATAATAGTGATGACATAACTATGAAATAACACATATGGAATCATGTAGTAACCAAAAAACCAAATCAAAATATATTTTAGTTTCTTCAAAGTAGCCACCCTTTACTTTGATGACAGCTTTGCACACTTGACATTCTCTCAACCAGCTTCATGAGGTGGAATGCATTTCAATTAACAGGTGTGCCTTGTTAACTTGTGGAATTTCTTTCCTTAATGCGTTTAAGTCAATCAGTTGTGTTGTGACAAGGTAGGGGTGGTATACAGAAGATAGCCCTATTTGGAAAAAGACGCAAGTCCATGTTATGGCAAGAACAGATCAAATAGGATAAGAGAAATGACAGTCCATCATTACTTTAAGAGGTCAGTCAATACGGTCATTCAAGTTTATTCAAGTGCAGTCATAAAAACAATCAAGCGTTATGATGAAACTGGCTCTCATGAGGACCGCCACAGGAATGGAAAACCCAGAGTTACCTCTGCTGCAGAGGAGGATCTTCATTAGAGTTACCAGCCTCAACTGAAATAAATGCTTCAGAGTTCAAGTAACAGACACATCTTAACATCAACTGTTCAGAGGAGACTGCGTGAACCAGGCCTTCATGGTTGAATTGATGCAAAGAAACCACTACTAAAATACACCAATAAGAAGAAGAGACTTGCTTGGGCCAAGAAACACAAGCAATGGATATTAGACCGGTGGAAATCCAAATTTGAGATTTAGAGTAGGTGAACGGATGATCTCCGCACGTGTGGGGGTGCTTTGCTGGTGACACTGTCAGTTATTTATTTAGAATTCAAGGCACACTTAACCAGCATGGCTACCACAACATTCTGCAGCAATACGCCATCCCATCTGGTTTGCGCTTAGTGGGATTATCATTTGTTTTTCAATATGGACAATGAGCCAACATACCTCCAGGCTGTGTAAGGGCTATTTGACCAAGAAGGAGTGATGGAGTACTGCATTAGATGACCTGGCCTCCACAATCACCCGACCTCAACCCAATTGAGATGGTTTGGAATGAGTTTGACCGCAGAGTGAAGGAAAAGCAGCCAACAAGTGCTCAGCATATGTGGGATCTCATTCAAGACTGTTGGAAAAGCATTCCAGGGGAAGTTGGTTGAGAGAATGCCAAGAGTGCAAAGCTGTTATCAAGGCAAAGGGTGGCTACTTTGAAGAATCTCAAATATAAAATATATTTAGTCTTTGACTAGGCCATTCCAAGACATTAAATGTTCCCCTTAAACCACTCGAGTGTTGCCTCAGCAGTATGTTTAGGGTCATTGTCCTGCTGGAAGGTGAACCTCCGTCCCAGTCTCAAATCTCTGGAAGACTGAAACCGGTTTCCCTCAAGAATCTCCCTGTATTTAGCGCCATCCATCATTCCTTCAATTCTGACCAGTTTCCCAGTCCCTGCCGATGGAAAAAAAAACATGGTGTGTTCTCTGGGTGATAGCTTTGCGCCAGACATAGCGTTTTCCTTGATGGCCAAAAAGCTCAATTTTAGTCTCATCTGACCAGAGTACCTTCTTCCATATGTTTGGGGAGTCTCCCACATGCCTTTTGGCAGACACCAAACGTGTTTGCTTATTCTTTTCTTTAAGCAATGGCTTTCTTCTGGCCACTCATCCGTAAAGCCCAGCTCTGTGGAGTGTACAGCTTAAAGTGGTCCTATGGACAGAAACTCCAATCTCTGCTGTGGAGCTTTGCAGCTCCTTCAGGGTTGTCTTTGGTTTCTTTGTTATCTTTCTGATTAATGCCCTCCTTGCCTGGTGTGAGATTTGGTGGGCGTCCCTCTCTTGGCAGGTTTGTTGTGGTGCCATATTCTTTACATTTTTTAATAATGGATTTAATGGTGCCCTGTGGGATGTTCAAAGTTTTGGATATTTTTTTATAACCCAACCCTGATCTGTACTTTTCCACAACTTTGTCCCTGACCTGTTTGGAGAGCTCCTTGGTCTTCATGGTGCCCCTTGCTTGGTGATGTTGCAGACTCTGGGGACTTTCAGAACAGGTGTGTGTGTGTGTGTGTGTGTGTGTGTGTGTGTGTGTGTGTGTGTATATATATTACACACAGTGGGGAGAAAAAGTATTTGATACACTGCCGATTTTGCAGGTTTTCCTACTTACAAAGCATGTGGAGGTCTGTAATTTATCATAGGTACACTTCAACTGTGAGAGACGGAATCTAAAACAAAAATCCTGAAAATCACATTGTATGATTTTTAAGTAATGCATTTGCATTTTATTGCACGACATAAAAACCTGCAAAAATAATAAAGGGAACACTTAAACGACACAATGTAACTCCAAGTCAATCACACTTCTGTGAAATCAAACTGTCCACTTAGGAAGCAACACTGATTGACAATACATTTCACATGCTGTTGTGCAAATGGAATAGACAACAGGTGGAAATTATAGGCAATTAGCAAGACACCCCCAATAAAGGAGTGGTTCTGCGGGTGGTGACCACAGACCACTTCTCAGTTCCTATGCTTCCTGGCTGATGTTTTGGTCACTTTTGAATGCTGGCGGTGCTTTCACTCTAGTGGTAGCATGAGACGGAGTCTACAACCCACACAAGTGGTTCAGGTAGTGCAGCTCATCCAGGATGGCACATCAATGCGAGCTGTGGCAAGAAGGTTTGCTATGTCTATCAGCGTAGTGTCCAGGGCACGGAGGCGCTACCAGGAGACAGGCCAGTACATCAGGATATGTGAAGGAGGCTGTAGGAGGGCAACAACCCAGCAGCAGGACCGCTACCTCCGCCTTTGTGCAAGGAGGAGCAGGAGGAGCACTGCCAGAGCCCTGCAAAATGACCTCCAGCAGGCCACAAATGTGCATGTGTCTGCTCAAACGGTCAGAAACAGACTCCATGGGGGTGGTATGAGGGCCCGACGTCCACAGGTGGGGGTTGTGCTTACGGCCCAACACCGTGCAGGACGTTTGGCATTTGCCAGAGAACACCAAGATTGGCAAATTCGCCACTGGCGCCCTGTGCTCTTCACAGATGAAAGCAGGTTCACACTGAGCACATGACAGACGTGACAGTCTGGAGATGCCGTGGAGAACGTTCTGCTGCCTCCAACATCCTCCAGCATGACCGGTTTGGCAGTGGGTCAGTCATGGTGTGGGGTGGCATTTCTTTGGGGGGCCGCACAGCCCTCCATGTGCTCACCAGAGGTAGCCTGACAGCCATTAGGTACCGAGATGAGATCCTCAGACCCCTTATGAGACCATATGCTGGTGCGGTTGGCCCTGGGTTCCTCCTAATGCAAGACAATGCTAGACCTCATGTGGCTGTGTGTCAGCAGTTACTGCAAGAGGAAGACATTGATGCTATGGACTGGCCCGCCCGTTCCCCAGACCTGAATCCAATTGAGCACTTCTGGGACATCATGTCTCGCTCCATCCACCAACGCCAAGTTGCACCACAGACTGTCCAGGAGTTGGCGGATGCTTTAGTCCAGGTCTGGGAGGAGATCCCTCAAGAGACCATCTGCCACCTCATCAAGAGCATGCCCAGGCGTTGTAGGGAGGTCATACAGGCATGTGGAGGCCACACACACTACTGAGCCTCATTTTGACTTGTTTTAAGGACAGTATATCAAAGTTGGATCAGCCTGTAGTGTGGTTTTCCACTTTAATTTTGAGTGTGACTCCAAATCCAGACCTCCATGGGTTGATAAATTTGATTTCCATTGATAATTTTTGTGATTTTGTCGTCAGCACATTCAACTATGTAAAGAAAAAAGTATTTAATAAGAATATTTCATTCATTCAGATCTAGGATGTGTTATTTTAGTGTTCCCTTTATTTTTTTGAGCAGTGTATATATATTAATTATACTGAGCTCATGTGACACTTAGATTGCACACAGGTGGACTTACTTTAACTAATTATGTGACCTCTGAAGGTAATTAGTTGCATCAGATCTTATTTAGAGGCTTCATAGCAAAGGGGGTGAATATATATGCACTCATCACTTTTCTGTTTTTTTTATACATTTTTGAAACAAGTTTAAACCATTTTGACTATTTTGTGTATGTCCATTACATGAAATCCAAATAAAAATCCATTTAAATTACAGGTTGTAATGCAACAATTTAGGAAAAACGTGAAGGGGGATGAATACTTTTGCAAGGCACTGTAGGTGTGTCCAAAAGTTTGACTGGTCCAGTTTTTATAGCTGCCATTTTATACTTGTGAAAAGTTTTCCTCTTTTCTGATTTTCTCTTTTTTTCGCATAATTTCGACACTGAATGTTCATATCTTCAACCAAAACCAAATATTAGAGAAAGGGAACCTGAGTGAATAAATAACACAATGTTAATAATGATTTTATTTATTTCATTAACAAAGTTATGCAACACCCAAATCCCCTGTGTGAAAAATGAATTGCCCCTTTACACTTCAGCTCCACTATAACATGCTGACCAGACCGGACACGTCGCGTGGGCGAGCGTCGCAAATTAAATTTAGAAATCCATGTTATTCAATTATTGCACCCACACTGCTCGCGCGCGCCAACGAGCGTCTGCTACACCAAGGGCTAAAATAGAACTCATTCCTATTTCTGACGCAGATCACGCTGAAAGTCCTGCCTCTCCCATCTCTAATTGGTTTATAGAAGCAGGTGCCATCTCATTGGTTATACCCACGTGGGTGACTGAAAGACTAACTGTTTTGCCGGTAGTTGTCGTAATACAATGAACGTTTAGATGCAATCACCATATAAGTTAAACAATGAAAAGGCCTGGAAGGAGGAGAGATGACTAGAAACGATTCGGTTGGACGTTTTTTTGTCAGAGTAGAGGTCCTTGTGCATTTCAGGTAAAATAACAACTCAATGTTTATATCCCAGGACAAATTAGCTAGCAACAGCAAGCTATCTAAATAGGACAAATTAACATTAGCTAGCAAGTGCAAACTAATTAGATAAATTATCATACATGTTTAATGATTTTTGACCTGTCCCCAAATTAATGTAATTGGTTCAGAGATTGTTTTGATATTTTAACCTGCGTGTCATGATCGCGTTTGGTGTGGGGGGGGCTAAATAAACGTATGCACAATAGCGCACACGCGCAGCCGGTTTGGGTTCCGTGTATCTTACTCTACTGTACCATATTCATCGATTTATGCATAAGTACAATAGCTTTGTTACAGTTTTTTGTAAATATTCATTCAAATGTTGCTAGTGGTTGTACTAAATCATCCTCTAATTTCACAAGTTGCTGTTTACATTGTGAACCTAGCTAGTCAATGTAGCTAGCTACAGTGCCTTCAGAAAGTATTCACACACTTTTTCCACATTTTGTTGTTTTACAGCCTGAATTTAAAAGGATTGAATGTAGACCCTTCATCACTGACTTACACTCAATATACCCCATAATGTCAAATTGGAGTTATGTTGTTTTTTTTTTTCTTCACAAATGAATAAAACATTTAGAGGGGAAATGAATTGAGTCAATAAGTATTCAACCCTTTTGTTATGGCAACCCTAAATATGAGTAAACATTTGCATAACAAGTCGCATAATAAGTTGCATGGACTCGCATAGTAACATCATTTTTGAATTTCTACCTGATCTCTGTACCCCCACACATATAATGATCTGTAAGGTCCCTCACCCGAGCAGAGAATTTCAAACACAGATTCAACCACAAAGATTTTCCGACGCCTCATTAAAGAAGGGCACCTATTGGTAGATGGGTAAAAAAAAAAAAAAAAAGCAGACATTGCCTATCCCTTTGAGCATTATGTTTTTAATTCCACTTTGGATGGTGTATCAATACACCCAGTCACTACAAAATTACAGGTGTCCTTCCTAACTCAGTTGCTGGAGAGAAAGAAAACCGCTCAGGGATTTCACCATGAGGCCAATGGTGACTTTAAAACAGATTAATGGCTGTGATAGGAGAGAACTGAGGATGGATCAACAACATTGTAGTTATTCCACAATACTAATTTAATTGACAGTGAAAAGAAAAGGAAGCCTGCACAGTATAACAAATATTCCACAACATGCATCTTGTTTTAAACAAGGCAATTAGGTAATACTGCAAAAAATGTGGCAAAGCAATTCACCTCTTGTACTGAATACAAAGTGTTATGTTTGGGGCAAATCCAGTACAACACATTATCCAGATCGAATTAACGTGTGCGTCGGCCATTGAGATTTGAACCTCAGCGATTCTTTAGCTTGGACGCTGCCATTGGATGTGACACAACGCGAGCACAACACAGGCAGTGAAGCAGCTTTCATTGATTTCAATGGAAGCATTTCCTCAATGTCTGACAGCTGGTGACAGCGCCAGACACCCGATGGCTATAGTGTAGCAGGGCCTTTAGTCTCAATAACTGGTTGAGACCAAAATGCTCCTGAACCGCTTCAACCGCCCAGCTGTAACATTGCTGAACAGTAAATCAAATGGCTGCCCGGACTATTTGCGCTGACTCTCTTGTACCGGCTCTATGCATACTTACACATACTACACTGACACTCTAACACACACACACACAATACACACGCTCACACATACAAAACACACACACACATGCTTATTTATGCCACTCACTCAGACACTTTCACACTTCACATACACTGCTGCTATTCTGTTTATTATCTAACCTGATTGCCTAGTCACTTTTAACCCTACTGTTACAAACCGGCTCGTAGCCCGTAACAAAGAGGGAGACAACGCGGAGATAATGAAATGACAGTATTATTAAATAAAGTCAACTATATGCAAGTAACAATGGTGTCTGTAGTCAGTATTGTAAGTGAGTGGATGTTTGCATAGATGGTGATAATGAGGGGTGTTGAGGCGTGCCAAAACAAATGAATGCCAAGAAGCCCCAATTGCCTCAACGAAAAAACAACAGTGTGTCTGCGTGTAGAGAGTTTTCTCACTGTATGTGGAAAAGGTGTATTTAACCCCGGGATGAACCCGAGCCCAGGTGTGTTCCATTTCGCTGACGAAACCCTCCCGGCTCCGCCCATCGACATCCTATGAAGGGAAACAAGATTAAAGAGAGAATTCGGCAGACAGAGTGGGAGGGTCGTCACACTACCTACATGTACATATTACCTCATTTACTGTACCTCAACTACCTCGTACCCCTGCACATTGACTCGGTACCCGTAGTCCTTGTATATCCTACCCGTAGTCCTACCACTGAGGAAGTACAGTTCCCGCTCAGCCCAGTCAAAACTGTTCGCTGCTCTGGCCCCCCAATGGTGGAACAAACTCCCTCACGACGCCAGGACAGCGGAGTCAATCACCACCTTCCGGAGACACCTGAAACCCCACCTCTTTAAGGAATACCTAGGATAGGATAAAGTAATCCCTCTCACCCCCCCCCCCCTTAAAAGATTTAGATGCACTACTGTTCCACTGGATGTCATAAGGTGAATGCACCAATTTGTAAGTCGCTCTGGATAAGAGCGTCTGCTAAATGACTTAAATGTAATGTAATATATATAGTCTCATTATTGTTATTTTATCAGGTTAGAATTTCCTTTTACATTTTTTGCAAATGTAACTGCGTTGTTGGTTAGGGGCTCGTAAGTAAGCATTTCACAGTACAATCTACACCTGTTGTATTTGGCGCATGTGACAAATACAAAATTCGATTTGATCAATTTCTCACCTCCCTGTGGAGGAATTTTGGTCCGCTCTTCAATGCAGAACTGCTTTAACTGAACTTTGACTAGGCCATTCCAGAACATGACATTTGTTGCTTTTCAGACATTATGATGTAGACTTGCTCTGATGTAGACCTGCATTCCACAGTAAGAACCAAAAAAAACACAAGCAAGTCAACATGAGAATTGCTGAAAAGTAACACATTTAAAGTTCTGGAATGGCCTAGTCAAAATCCAGACCTAAACCTGATTCAGATGTTGTGGCAGAACCTGAAATACCTGAAGTACTGTTGATGCTCTCAAACCCACAAATGTCACTGAGTTAAAGGAGTTCTGTGTGGAAAAGTGGGGAAAAAATCCTTGCAGTCACTGGCACAACCAGTTACTGAGTGTAAGCTGACAATTTTTCAAGCATTGGGTGTTGCGTAACTTTTGTTTATTAAATAAATGTACAAAAAAGTATTAATATGTTGTGTTATTTGTTCACTCAGGTTAACCCCCTTCAACTCTCATTACAGCCTCAATTTGTCAGGGCATGGACTACAAGGTATCGAAAGCATTCCACAGGGATCCTGGCCCATGTTGGTTAATCATTCTTGATACACACGGGAAACTGTTGACTGTAAAATAATAAAAACAGCAGCGTTGCAGTTCTTGACACAAACCAGTGTGCCTGGCACCTACTATCATACGAAAGGCCCTTAGATATTTTGTCTTGCCCATTCACCTTCTGAATGGCACACATACACAATCCATGTCTCCAGGCTTAAAAATTATTATTGAACCTGTCTCCCCTTCATCTACACCGATTTGAAGTGAATTTAACAAGTGACATCAATAAAGGATCATAGCTTTCGCCAGGATTCATCTGGTCTGTCTATGTCATGGAAAGAGCAGGTGTTCTTAATGTTTTGTACACTCTGTGCACATTTTGAAAGTTCTGATTCAGATTTAACCTGCCAATTACTTGTCTCTTCCTACTCAACTCAATATAGACTCAACCCCCCTTTAATCTCATTACCAGGTTCACATATTTGTCCTCTCATTTGTTTTTGATGTCCAACAACTTTGGTCTGGGAGCAGGTGAGAACTGTACCCACAGCTGACTTCAAGGTGAAAGTCACGAGTTATGGCCTTACTGCATCAAGAATTCAAATCGACTCAAAGGAGAACATCCCACTCTAGAAACTGATCGATTAAGATGAATTGCTTGAAACTGAGTCAGATTGTGTGTGTTTGTACACACCTTTGTGCGTGTTTGTGTGTTCGTCAGGAAGGAGCTGCAAGAGATTTGCTGTGTGTTTGAGAGAGCCGATCTCTCTCTCTCTCTCTCTCTGTGTGTGTGTGTGTGTGTGTGTGTTCGAGCTCTCTCACAAACAGAAGATTGCAGGCCCTGAGCCCAGATCATTCTGAGTCAGGCTTGATTGATCACTGTGGAGGCAGCAGGTTCATAAACAGGCCCCATCCATCAGCTTCTCCTGGGACCCACGGGAGGACGGAGGGAGCCCTGCACAAATGTCACCCGGCCTGGGGGGCGGAGGACCGAGCTTGGGTCTGGCTGTTGCGGTGCTGACCAGAGCAAAGGTGAGGTGGCTGTTAAGGAGAGACCACAAATAAATGGGGAGTGATGTTTTAGGTTAGGCCTCACACGAAGCAGCTCCAATTATTTTGACTCTGAGTCTGGCTTAAGATGGACACCATAGCCTTAACACAACTCAACATTGTCTTAATATGGACACCATAGCCATATGCACAACTCAACATAGTCAAAGAGGTCCAACTTTTCGCCTGTTTCTACACAGCCAGAGGTATCAAAATAAAAGAAGACAGATGGAATAATTTGGTTCCTCAAATACTAAATAAGAAGTGTTGCCTTCTGGCTAGATTTGGAATTCAAATTTTCATGACCAATATTCAATAATATTCAAGATTATCGAAATAAGTCACAATGATGTAGCGCACTTTGACCCATGCACGCACACACAGCCACAGAGCTACTTAACATGAATCCTTGTGTGGCATTTCAATATTGACCCTCCTGTCCTGTTCTACCCGGTGGCGGTGTGACTGACGTCCCCCCCCCTCTCTCTCCCTACTCACTCTCCCTTTATTGGTCTCTCCCTCCTTCTATTTTCCTCCCTACCTCATCCCTCTCTCCTCCCTCTCACCCTACCCCTTTCTCTCTGTGTCACATGACCAGAGGAGTGTGCGTTTGTCAGGACCTTCAGGACCAGGGGTGGTGAGGGTGGTGGTAGGAGGGGGCGGCATGGGCCACAGCGGTCACACCGCTGTGTGCGCAGTTCCGGGACCCCTCTGTCCCTCTGTCCGGCCGCAACAGACA
The DNA here is from genome assembly GCF_034236695.1 of Oncorhynchus nerka. Classification (NCBI taxonomy): domain Eukaryota; kingdom Metazoa; phylum Chordata; class Actinopteri; order Salmoniformes; family Salmonidae; genus Oncorhynchus; species Oncorhynchus nerka. The sequence goes on along the minus strand of NC_088398.1, from coordinate 24,913,903 downwards.
GTCCACTGTTTCCCCCTGAAGCCCGCCTTTCATTCAGCCAGAGCCTGGAGAGGGTAGGCCGGGGTGGGTTGGTGGGGTAGCGGGGGGGTGATCCTCCGATTTTAAAGATATTGACGTAGCGTTCCTCTTCCTCTGCATTGTTTGGTAGTTTGAGCTCTTTTTTCCGACATACACAGGGCATCCTGTGTGCCCCCCACTCTGATACCCTGGAGGTTTGTTAAGGTCTTGCGTGTCACCAGTTATAGGAGGGGGTGAGGAATGGGGCGATGCGGGGGTGCGCCCTATGTCATTTACACAGCTGCAGGGCATGACACTGACTCTGAACTGTTTTAGGAACATGAACGTACAGCCTGGTTAAGAGGAAGAGGGACGCAACACGTTTCACAGCTATATATAACGTTGTTTCTGAAATATTGCACTTTAACATGTTTGTATGTAGGCCTACTGTATACCAGCTTAATATGTTTGTATGTAGGTCTACTGTATACCAGTTTAATGTGTTTGTATGTAGACCTACTGTATACCAGTTTAATATGTTTGGATGTAGGCCTACTGTATACCAGTTTAATATGTTTGGATGGAGGCCCACTATACCAGTTTAATATGTTTATATGTAGTCCTACTGTACACCAGTTTAATATGTTTATATGTAGGCCTACTGTATACCAGTTTAATATGTTTGTATGTCGGTCTACTGTATACCAGTTTAATATGTTTGTATGTAGGCTTACTTTATACCAGTTTAATATGTTTGTATGTAGGCCTACTGTATACCAGTTTAATATGTTTTAATGTAGGCCTACTGTATACCAGTTTAATATGTTTGTATGTAGGCCTACTGTATACCAGTTTAATATGTTTATATGTAGTCCTACTGTACACCAGTTTAATATGTTTGTATGTAGGCTTACTTTATACCAGTTTAATATGTTTGTATGTAGGCCTACTGTATACCAGTTTAATATGTTTATATGTAGTCCTACTGTACACCAGTTTAATATGTTTATATGTAGGCCTACTGTATACCAGTTTAATATGTTTGTATGTAGGTCTACTGTATACCAGTTTAATATGTTTGTATGTAGGCTTACTTTATACCAGTTTAATATGTTTGTATGTAGGCCTACTGTACACCAGTTTAATATGTTTGTATGTAGGCCTACTGTATACCAGTTTAATATGTTTTAATGTAGGCCTACTATATACCAGTTTAATATGTTTGTATGTACTGTAGACCTACTGTATACCAGTTTAATATGTTTGTATGTAGGTCTACTGTATACCAGTTTAATATGTTTGTATGTAGGTCTACTGTATACCAGTTTAATATGTTTGTATGTACTGTAGGCCTACTGTATACCAGTTTAATATGTTTGTATGTAGGTCTACTGTATACCAGTTTAATATGTTTGTATGTACTGTAGACCTACTGTATACCAGTTTAATATGTTTGTATGTAGGTCTACTGTATACCAGTTTAATATGTTTGTATGTAGGTCTACTGTATACCAGTTTAATATGTTTGTATGTAGGTCTACTGTATACCAGTTTAATATGTGTGTATGTAGACCTACTGTATACCAGTTTAATATGTTTGTATGTAGGTCTACTGTATACCAGTTTAATATGTTTGTATGTAGGTCTACTGTATACCAGTTTAATATGTTTGTATGTACTGTAGACCTACTGTATACCAGTTTAATATGTTTGTATGTAGGTCTACTGTATACCAGTTTAATATGTTTGTATGTACTGTAGGCCTACTGTATACCAGGTTAATATGTTTGTATGTAGGCCTACTATATACCAGTTTAATATGTTTGTATGTAGGCCTACTGTATACCAGTTTAATGTGTTGGTATGTAGGCCTACTGTATATCAGTTTAATGTGTTTGTATGTAGGTCTACTGTATACCAGTTTAATATGTTTGTTTGTAGACCTACTGTATACCAGATTAATATGTTTGTATGTAGGCCTACTGTATACCAGTTTAATATGTTTTTATGTAGGTCTACTGTATACCAGTTTAATATGTTTGTATGTAGGCCTACTGTATACCAGTTTAATATGTTTGTATGTAGGCCTACTGTATACCAGTTGAATATGTTTGTATGTAGGCCTACTGTATACCAGTTGAATATGTTCGTATGTAGGCCTACTGTATACCAGTTGAATATGTTCGTATGTACTGTAGGCATACTGTATACCAGTTTAATATGTTTGTATGTAGGCCGACTGTATACCAGTTTAATATGTGTCGTTATAAACTGGGTGGTTTGAGCCCTGAATGCTGATTGGTTGACAGCTGTGGTATAGCATACTGCATACTATGGGTAAGGAAAAACACTTATTTTTCCAGCTCTAATTCAACGCAAATCAAGTTTTATTTGTCACTTGCGCCAAAATTAAATAACATAACAGTAACGAGGCTATAAACAGGGGATTCCGGTACCTCGTCAATGTGCGAGAGTGCAGGTTAGACAGGGTAATTTGTACAGGTAGGGGTAAAGTCACTATGCATAGATAATAAACAGCAAGTTGCAGCAGTGTAAGAACAAAGGGTGCGGGGGGTGGGGACGACTTGGTAATTACGTTGGTAACCAGTTTCTAATAGCAAGAAGGCACCACCTTGGGGGTTTGTGGTATTCTGCATGGCCAATATACCAAGGCTAAGGGTACTCCGCATTGCGTGTGCTTAAGAACAGCATTTAGCAGTGGTATACTGGCGATAGACCACACCCCCTCGGGCCTTATTACTTAATTATACAGTCATGTTTTGGGGACAAATACACCTTTAGGGTGTGTTAAGCAAAGTGTCTGTGTGCAATGGCCATCGAAACGGCTAGATTTTACACACAAAACATTAAGAACACCTTCCTAATATTGAGTTGCACCCCCTTTTGCCCTCAGAACAGCCTCAATTTGTCGGGGCGTCAACCGTTTCACAGGGGAACTGGCGCACGTTGACTCCAATGCTTCCCACGTTTGTGTCAAATTGGCTGGATGTCCGTTGGGTGGTGGACCATACTTGATACACACGGGAAACTGAATTCACCCTTAGAATGGCATACATTGTCTCAATTGTCTCAAGGATTAAAAATCCTCATTTAAACTGACATTTCATGTAAACCTTATATACCGAACAAAAAAACAAACGCAACATGCAATAATTTAAAAGATTTTACTGAGTTACAGTTCAGTCAATTGAAATAAACAGGGGCCTTAACCTATTGATTTCACATGACTGGGCAGGGGCCCACACAATTGACAGCCAGGCCCACCCACTGGGGAGCCAGGCCCAGCCAATCAGAATGAGCTTTCCCCCACAAAAGGCTTTATGACACACAGAAATACTCCTCAGCACCCCTTCCGCAGACGATCCCGCCGGTGAAGAAGCCGGATACGGAGGTCCTAGGCTGGCGTGGTTACACAGGGTTTGTGGTTGTGAGGCCAGTTGAAAGTACTGCCAAATTCCCTAAAACAACATTGGAGTCATCTTATGGTAGAGAAATTAACATTCAATTAGCTGGCAACAGCTCTGGTGGACATTCCTGCTGTCAGCATGCCAATTGCACACTCCCTTAAAACCGTGGTGTTGTGTGACAAAACTGCACATTTTGAAGTATAATGACCATGCTGTATCATGACACAGCTGCAGACACAGGAGGCAGAGGGTTGGAGTCTTGCAATGTTTAATAACTCAAAAGGAGTAGGCAAGAGAATGGCCGTGGACAGGCAAAAGTTCAAGTTCCAGGAGACCAGAGTCCAGGAGACCAGAGTCCAGGAGGTACAGCGTGGCAGAAAGGGCCAAGGCAGGCGGAATGGTCAGGCAGGCAGGTACAGAGTCCGGAACAGGAAAGGATCAAAACCGGGAGGACTAGAAAAAAAGAGAATAGCAAAGGCAGGAATACGGGAAAAACAGCTGGTTGTCTTTGAACATACAAGACAAACTGGCACAGAGAGACCCGAAACTCAGGGATAAATACACTGGGGAAAACAAGCGACACCTGGAGCGGGTGGAGACAATAACTAAGACAGGTGAAACTGATCAGGGTGTGACAGCTGTAATCAGCTTTTTGATATGCCACACCTGTCAGGTGGATGGATTATCTTGGCAAAGGAGAACTGCTCACTAACAGAGGTGTACAAATGTGTGCACATGAAACCAACACTTTACATGTTGCGCTTATATTTTTGATCAGTGTAATAGTCCCAAGAAACTCTCATGGCCTGCATTGAGTTTTTATTCATTTATTTAACCTTTTTTAACGAGGCAAGTCAGTTAAGAACAAATTCTTATTTACAATGACCGCCTACTCCGGCCAAACCCTAACGATGCTGGGCCAATTGTGAACCGCCTTATGGGACTCCCACTTACGGACGGTTGTGATACAGCCTGGAATCTAACCGGGTATTGTAGTGATGCCTCTAGCACTGAGATGCAGTGCCCTAGATCGCTGCGCCGCTCAGGAGCCCATGACTAGCAGTTGATCCCTGCAGGACCCAACACTCTACCACTCCACTGGAGTTTCTACCTGCTCAGCTCTGCTCTGGCTCAAAGACAGCCTTCCTAGGAGGAGAGGTTAAGGATAGTTAAGGATAGCGCTAATCGATCCTCCAGTTACACTGGAGAGACTGATAGCGAGGAGGAAAGAGCGAGAGACAGAAAGAGGAGAGAAGAAAGAGTTAGCCTGGGGTTGAGGAGAGGGGGGGGGGAGAGTGGAATGGAGAGAGGATAGTATCTAGCTAGGCTTTATCGTTAAATCTCCTCCCTTTAACTTGAGTTTGGTGTTACTGTGTGTTTGAAGTAGTGGATACTGGAAAGACAGAGGGGGGCGGGCGGAGGATGGCACTCAGGATGGCTTCGTGCCAGAGGGAAGACGTCTGAAGGAAAATCTTTTACAACCCTGACAGTGTTGTGTGCATGCTCACATGCGTGTGTGTGTGTGTGTGTGTGTTAGGAGGTGGGGATCACAGATCCCCCTTTAAATTGCCTCTAATGAGCCACGGGGCTGGCTGGCGAGAGGTACTCGAATTGATTAAATTTGCATCCGAGCCTAAATCACGATAGGGGTCCCCCCCCCGCCAGCGCCCCATCAGACCTACAGGGGGTACGCTGCGGGTGAGGGGACAGGATGGGCCAGGGGGAGCAATGTACAGCGGGAGGGAGGAGGGGGGTATAGAACTGGGCATGGAGAGCACCCATCTGCCCGTGTATTACCGTCAGACCATCATTCTCCTGTGACATGGGGCGCGTGCCTTAGGGACGTGTTCATTACGTTTTAACTACCGGATCTGTCCTTGTCTACCGGCTCCCCTGTGTCATTGTCTGTCTGGGTGTCTGTCTCAGAGCGAGAGCATCAACACCCCAGAGAGCGAGAGAGTTGTCAGGGGTGCAGAGACATATACTCAGGCCTCCTTACCAGGGTCCTGGAGAAGAATCAAGGTCTAGTTGTTTTTTGTTTTCCACTTTCTAACTGAGTCTCCTTCCCCCCCTATCCTCTCATTTTCATCATCATCTGACATGACATGATCTAATCTCTTTCTTTCTCTCAGTTTGTGTGTGTATGTGTTTGCGGTTATGTGTAACCGTGTGTGTGTGTGTGTGTGTGTGTGCAGGGCATTACGACACCGTAGCACGGGTGTGATTGCTGTAATCAGATCTCTGTTTTAATCAGTGTGTTCGTCAGTGTCCTGATGAGTGGCGAGCCGATCCGCTGATTGTAATGTGATGCCTTGGAGGTCTCTGACGACATCACAACGATGCCAAAGACGTCCATTACGCACCAAGGCTCACTACATGATATGATAATCATACGGTACTGTCTCTGTCTCTCACTCTCTGTCTCTCACTCTCTGTCTCTCTCACTCTCTGTCTCTCTGACTCTGACTCGCTCTCACCAAACACCAATATGGGAATGCTTCCGTCCCAATGGACATGAATGCACCAACAGATGATATTACACCATGGGTCTATGAATATTAAGAGTACTGGGGGTAGGGACAGGTTGGGAGGATGGGATGTGTGTGTATGGGAAGGGGGACGATCCCCCGTGGTTTATGGCCCTGTCTCGTCCCAGGCGGCGGGGTTGTCTCAGTCTTAAATAGACAACGCTTATTCTCTCTCTCTCTCTCTCTCTCTCTCTCTCTCTCTTCTCTCTCTCTCTTTCTCTCTCTTTATGAGAAAGAGGTAAGCTCTAACGCTATTATGGCTGCCTCATCAGCCAAGTCCCTACAAGGGCTGTTACAAATTAATTAACCTAATTAGAGGCTGTGATTGCGGGCGTGATTATGGGGGGTGCAGGGGTAGGGGGTACAGTCGGGTAGGGGATGGGGGCGCGCTGGCAGCAAGGGCCCAGGTTGTAATGAGCCGGGAGGTGTGGGTGAGGAGCCAAGGAAGGCGCTCTGCATCGGTAATGAGAAACAACGCTAGCTAGCTTCTAGAAACACTTCCTCTCTCTCTGTCTTCTACTCTCTCCCCTCTCTCTCTCTCTCTCTCTCTGTGTATGTGTCATGCTCTCTCCCTCCTTCCTCTCCCCACTTCTCGCTCTCTGTTATCCTCTATTCTCTCTCTGTGTATGTGTCATGCTCTCTCCCTCCTTCCTCTCCCCACTTCTCGCTCTCTGTTATCCTCTATTCTCTCTCTGTGTATGTGTCATGCTCTCTCCCTCCTTCCTCTCCCCACTTCTCGCTCTCTGTTATCCTCTATTCTCTCTCTGTGTATGTGTCATGCTCTCTCCCTCCTTCCTCTCCCCACTTCTCGCTCTCTGTTATCCTCTATTCTCTCTCTGTGTATGTGTCATGCTCTCTCCCTCCTTCCTCTCCCCACTTCTCGCTCTCTGTTATCCTCTATTCTCTCTCTGTGTATGTGTCATGCTCTCTCCCTCCTTCCTCTCCCCACTTCTCGCTCTCTGTTATCCTCTATTCTCTCTCTGTGTATGTGTCATGCTCTCTCCCTCCTTCCTCTCCCCACTTCTCGCTCTCTGTTATCCTCTATTCTCTCTCTGTGAATGTGTCATGCTCTCTCCCTCCTTCCTCTCCCCACTTCTCGCTCTCTGTTATCCTCTATTCTCTCTCTGTGCCTGTAATGCTGTCCCTCTCTCTCTTCCGACACCTTTCACCTCATTTCCTCGCACTCTACTTCTGTCTGCTTCCACTACGCTCACCCCCCCCCTCCCCTCTGTTTCATCTCCCCTTCCTCACAAATCCCCCCGTTTTTACTTTCCCTCTGTCTCTCTCCGGCTCCTGTCTTATACCTCTTCTTCTTTACCCCCATGCCCCCTTATTCTTTCCCTCTGTCTCTCTCCGGCTCCTGTCTTATACCTCTTCTTCTTTACCCCCATGCCCCCTTATTCTTTCCCTCTGTCTCTCTCCGGCTCCTGTCTTATACCTCTTCTTCTTTACCCCCATGCCCCCTTATTCTTTCCCTCTGTCTCTCTCCGGCTCCTGTCTTATACCTCTTCTTCTTTACCCCCATGCCCCCTTATTCTTTCCCTCTGTCTCTCTCCGGCTCCTGTCTTATACCTCTTCTTCTTTACCCCCATGCCCCCTTATTCTTTCCCTCTCTTAACTTTGCTTCCACCCTCCATTTGTTTGTCTTTAGTTCACTCTGACTTCTTGTAATTGCGTCTTCTCCCTTAGCTTCAGTACCACACCTACTATTACCACTTTCAACACTAAGTTTAAAGCCGGGAGTGAGTTCCTTTTTAAAAAAGCGCTCCTGTAGTGTACATTTCACCACTTTTCTCGCCCCTCCTCTGGTTTATGTTGATGCTGTAGTATTATTCTGGTCCACAGGGTACAATGGTGCTTATCTTTAAGTTCAAAATACTCTTAGTGAAAAAAAAACGTGCAGGTGGACGCAAACACACACACATTCAAACAGCACATGCACGTACACACATACATGAGAGGGAGAGCACAATATTTAAATGTCCTTCTATTTGTATTGGAAACAGAACAAAGATATTTTTGAGACCGAAGCAAAATGAATTTTTCTTGCATGCATCAGCAATTCTAATGTTTCTAATGAGTCGGAGTAGACTGGAAGCGGTATCTGTACATGAAACCCAACAGAAAGTTCCTCAGAAGTGCAGTTGGTTGAGTTCCTAGTCGCCCTCCTGCAAGACTGTTGCCAGCGTTTGTCCAATGTTCCCTTGATTGCAATGTCACCTTTGAATATTGTCATTGTCACCCATATCCGGAACACAAGGCAGTTGTGGTGGCATTTGATTTCCAGATTGCTTCTCCTCTCTCTCAGCCTCTCTCTCAGCCTCTCTCTCAGCCTCTCTCTCAGCCTCTCTCTCAGCCTCTCTCTCTCTCTCTCTCTCTCTCTCTCTCTCTCTCTCTCTCTCTCTCTCTCTCTCTCTCTCTCTCTCTCTCTCTCTCTCTCTCTCTCTCTCTATATATATATATATATATATATATATATATATATATATATATATATATATATATATATATATATATATATATATATATATATATATATATATCTATATATCTATATATCTCTCTCAATTCCAGGGTTGTGATTAGGATGGGAAACCACTAGGCTAGCAGACGAGATATGGAGGTATGCCGTGTGCATATCACCTTTTTAATCTGAAGCTTGAGGTAGAGGGCCCTTCTGTTTTCCTCTCGGATGAGTTCTGCATTGTAAATGGTTGCGAGGCTTTTCATCACAAATCTATAGGGAAATAAAAAAGCAAGGAATAAAATGCACTGAGATTTATTGGAAATGTTGTCAATAGGCCAAGGTTAATGTTGGCTAACAACACCGTAATTGTAACTCTGTTTAGAAAACAGCAACCTCATGTAAACGTCATTGTTGTAACCCCATATTCTGTTTGCACTTTGCAGTTACATCTCAAGGTACTGGTTCCGTTAGATTTGCATTGGTTCCCCGCGTGGGAGGATTTTGCTCCCTTTAGGCCATTCCGTTGTTTCTAAAGGGAAATCTCCACCCACCCGGGCCACCGGGCGTTGCAAAACGAGCGTGCCCATTGTAGCCTACATGATACTTAAAACAAGCCAGTTTCATGAGCTGTAATAAAATATACCAGACATTTTCCATACGCTCAGAAGTGTTTCTGTCTCTAATAAACCCTTTTTGGGGGGTGAAAAACTCATTCTGATTGGCTGGACATGACTCCCCAGTGGGAGGGCAAAGGCCCACCCACTGGGGAGCCAGGCCCACCCATGGATGTGTCCCTGTCCAGTCATGTGAAATCTATAGATTAGGGCCTAATGAATTTATTTCAATTTCCTTCTATGAACCGAAACTCGGAAAAATCTTTGAAATTCTTTCATGTTGCGTTTATTCTTTGGTTTAGTGTAGTTACAAACTACCCAAGTTCGTTATGTCCAAATTCTGAAAAGCCTCCGAGGTAGGCAGCTACACTTGAAAATCCTCTCCTCTAGTTTAGATGAGAAACGACCATTTAAGTGTCTGTGTTTTTGTGTGTGTGTGTGTGTGTGTATGTACGTGCCTGCGAGAGTGTGTGTGTGTATGTACGTGCCTGCGAGAGTGTGTGTGTGTGTATGTACGTGCCTGCGAGAGTGTGTGTGTGTATGTACGTGCCTGCGAGAGTGTGTGTGTGCGCAACTCTGGCGATAGCTATGTCTTTGAGAGAGTCCCCTGTCTCTCTCTCTCTCTCCCGGCTCCTTTAATAAAACACCAGCTCTCTGATAAGCACCAGGGCTGTCAGAGGGGAAGGTAAATACGGCACTTAAGGATTCTTCTCTCATTTGGCGGTCACACTTACGCTTTAATTATAGCGCCGGCGATACCCCGACAATGAGCCGATGCTATCAGGGGGCCACGACGGCAGGCATAGCTTTGGGGAGATGAAGGCCCAAGATCAGGCCTCCTCCGACCACTGTGTGTGTGCCTGTGTATGTGTGTCTCTGTCTTTATTGCGTGTGTGTGTGTGTCTCAGTGTGTGTGTGTGTGTGTGCATATAGCAGGGCTCACTACGTTGCTCTCCAAGCTAAACAGCTGTAGCGAGGCTGCTATCAGATATTTATAAGAGGCTCATGAATATGGATGGGCAGCGAGATGGGACTGATGTTTGTCCTCTAACAGGGGATGAAAGGAGAATGCGCTCTCCTCCCAGAAGGACCCAGTCAGGGCCGCTCCGAGAGGAGGAGAGGATGGGGTGGAGAACGGTGTGGGGGGGGGGGCGGACAAGCCTCCCAATTCTAAACACTATATTTTTTATTCTAGGAGAAATTGTTTGATGCTTTTGTCATTGTCAGTTGTGTATCTTCAGTTATAGTTCAGCCGGAAGATGTAAAATAAGGCTTGAAGTGAAGTAGGCAACTATAATCATCTTAGAATCTAAAGTCCCATTCCTAGGCCACGTCCCAAATGGCACCATCTTCCCTACATAGTGCACTATGGGCCCAGGTCAAAATGAGTGCACTACAAAGGTGCCATTTAGGACACAGGCCCATTATTTCTAGAACGGATACCCAACCACTCCACCGTACCTCCTGATATACTACTCTATTGATATCATCTGCCACATGCCTGGGAGAAAAGTGCTTCCTCTGCTGTAATATAACCCCTATGTGCGCTATATCACAAAACATCACTTTTTCTTTTTTACCATGAGTTGATCAAATGTTTGTTGAGATGATAGAATGTGTGTGACAGAGGCATGGTCTGCAGCAGTTTTCAGAGTTCTAATGTGACTCTTTTCCCATTTAGGAAACAGACATTCTTGTCCAACCCCAGAAAACAGTGAAGGTTCCTACAATGCTTGGTAACGTTCAGAAGAGGTCACAACTTGGTTCATGTTAGCATTGGCGACGATTTCCCTATAATCTTTGTTTTTGACATTTCTAGAATGTGTTAACGAAGATCCCTGGGAATCTCTCTGGGAAATGTTTTGAATACCCGTCATTTTAACCTTCTCATAACGTCTCTATACTAACGTTCAGGAAATGCAGATGTGAGGTGACCAGAAATTCTAGCTGGGAACTGACCTGAGTGGACGTGACTGAGGTCAGAGTGCTCGTCAAGAGGATTGTGAAAGCAAAGCAGCGTGTAGGCAGCAATGTACCTTTTACTGCTAATCACAGAGTCATCCATCAGGGTTAATTGATGGGCGCTAAGCAACCTAAACTTGAATTACCATAATGGGCCGGGTTTTAATATGGTTAATAGGGTGGCATGACCTTGCCCATTCACTCAGCAGGCAGGTACACACAATAAAGGATCTCAGCCATATAAAGTGGTTGTATTTAAAGAGAGAAGGAGGAATGACCATCAGATGCTAACCCTGATGGGTTCACATACTTATGTATCTGAAAAGGGGCAGGATCTTTTTGTCTGGGAACATTCAGTTAAAAGGGGTCCAAAAAATTATAAATCAAACCACCAAAGAGCATTTTTTTTTTTTTTATGGGCAAAAAAATAAGGACAAAATGGCACGTTATAGGCAGAAGCAGATCTTTGACCAGGCAACCTTTTGCATACCTTTCTTCTGACCGCCGTGGCGTAGGAGGCAGAGCTCCGTGGGCACCGGCACTGGGAAGGACGTCGACGTGGGCGAAAAGCGGTCCAACGGGGCGGGGGTTGGGGGGCAGTATTTGAAAAATGCGCCCGGACGAGACCGACCGGGTTAACATTTTGGTTTTCTCTATTCCTTTGTGGAGTGGACAAATGATCCCAGGAGCAGGACAATAATGTTTTTATGGGACCCACAATTTTGTGACTCAAGAGGTCCATTGTGGGAGGGTTAATGGGCAACACGTGGCCACGCTTGAACTCCGGTAGCCCTGTGGCGGGTCTAGGCCCAGAGGGGAGAAGAGAGGAGGAGAGAGCAGGGAGTCACCCTCAGAGAGTTGCCCTCTCCAACAAGCCGCTACTTTGTTTGCGGTGGACAAGGGCCACTCAGAGACTCAATTACCAAGAGGAGCCGGGGCCCGTGCCAGTAAACTGGCCCCAGCCGGAGTGGAGAGAGAGATAATGTTTCCTTCTAATCTACACTGGTCCGCCTACGCCCAGGACCCAGCCAAGGAACAATGGCCCCTCAAAACAAGACTTGGTTTTCTCTCTTTGAACACGCTGCTCTTTTACGTCTTGAAATCTCCTGTTGTTCTATTTTTCAGTTGTTCCTCCATGTCTGTACAGTGCTGGGGTGGTGTTGATGTACTGTATCGGTCTGTGAGGAAAAGAGAATGGAGCGCTCTGCAGTCTGGCTGTCCTCCTCTCACTACCAGGTGCTTGCCAGTGGAGATGGCTACATCTGAGGTGCCTGACCCAAAGAAATGCTAGATCTTTAAATGTGTACATGACTGATCTTCCTAATTTCTCTGGATTCCTTCTCGGCTTTCTCTTGTCTGGTGTTTTCACCTGCAATCTGAGAGAGTTGACCGATAACCACTTAAATGGAAATAGTTACCACAATGTTTGACCTGGAGTAGATCTGTCACCCTTGAACTGTTGGGCAAGTGTAAATATTAGGATAGTGTGACGGATGTTTAATGGGAGTAGCCTTTTTGTCCTATCCTCCTGTCTCTTCTTCCTTTTATGGTCATGTGGTGGATGTAGGCTACCATTGGGGGGGTAGGAATATTGAGGAAGGTTGGGTGTGGAGTGAGGATAAAGGGGTGTAAACCACTAGAGGCCTGCTTAACATCCCCTGAGTGAAGGCGTATGTCTGCTGGTAACAAGGGGAGGACCGCTAAGACAGCTAATCAGTAGATCAATCATAAAATGACCAATTCAAATCAATTACGGCATGGTTTCCCTTCTCCCTCCTCCTATGTTGCTTTATTTCAATGGTTCAGCTATTTCTCATTGTAAGCACCAATAAGAGAGGAAAATCGCAGCCTTTCAAATCCATCTTGTGTGTGCGTCTTTCTATATGGATCTATTATTTAAGAAATAGGCCTATCAATCAAGCATCCTTTTTTGATTAACCATACATTTAAGGTGTTGAATCCCCATATTGAGGAAATTAGGTGTCACAATGGACCTACAAAAGACGGGGAGAGCAGAAAAGGAAGGAGAATCATGAGAAGCTTGTGTCAAAGAGAGGAGAGAGAGAGAGAGAGAGAGTGAACGGAAGATAAAGTGAGAGAGAAGTAGAGAGTGTGAGGGTGCATTGTTTTCAGTCTGCGCGCATCGGCTCGTCTATTCGGCCATCTTGAATTCCACCCATTCAAGTGGCTGCTGTGCGTAGGCCAGGCCTCCGACGCGTTTCCCCGCCGCGCTCACAACAGCAGCCATTCATGAGCCACTGCTATGGGACATCTCCCCCCGAATGCTCGTCACCTCAGTCACACACACACACACACACACGGGTGGACGCACATGCATGCACGCAAGCACCACACGCCCAGGCACACACACGTGCACACGCATACATACACACACTCACTCACTCACACACTCTCTTTCACACGGTCTCTCTCTCTCTCTCTCTCTCTGAGACACACACAAACAGTCTAACCTCTCCCTCCACCCAGATGCCAGGAGAATCAGAGGCAAAGAATCAGAAGGGCATCAGTGATGGCTGTTGTCTATGTACGCCCATGTGTGGTTTTGTGTGAATGGGATAGAGGGGGGAGAAAGGGTGGGTGGGGAGGTCTCTGGGACTAAGGGGTCTTAGGACTAAGTGCTGACGGGGGTATTGCATAGTTTTGGGTGAATCGCGATGGCGGGGCGAGGAGTGGCAGAGCTAAGGTTTTGGTCTGGACTGACGCATTCCACTCTCACTTGTGACAGCTTGTTGACGTGGGTGGCCTAGGTGACCTCTGAACCCTAAGATTGAGGACGTCATGTGTGCCCATTGTTCTGCGGGCACTGTATCAATTTAACACATCTACATGGGCCCAATGTAGAGTATTATTCATATACTCACAACATTCTAACTAATAAGTCACATGTCACCTAAGTGACAAAAAACTCATATGGAAAGGGACATATAACGAATATGTCGGTTTACATGACATATAACCGCCATTGTTAAACATCCCTATTGTGACATATTTTAATGAGACCATGTTACACATTCACCTGAGTTTCAAGGTTTTCATTTGTTTGACTAAACGTTGACTTCGAAACTCTCATTTCAACATTCGCTCATGTATAACAGAAACATTCACGAGAGATGAACTTCAATCCCCATTCTCAATATTCTGAAGCTGGCCCTTCTGGTGACATTTCACACCAGTCGGACGGCACACCGGGATCTGCCGGATAACCAACCAACGCCGAGTAGGAGAGCAACCATCACTGTTATTGTTCGTGGTAATGCCATGCACTTGCATTGTTGTTTTCCTGCAATCAACACATACATATGTCATAAAGGGGAGAGAGCTTGAGGACAGTAAGGTCTTCGTCTCTGGGAACACCAACTCCGAACAGCCTTGAGTGCTCTCGAAACACAACACTCCTTTTGCGGAACCGAATTCAGTCATAAACAAACACAAGTGCGCACCCAAACCCAACAGCAGATGTGTAACATCCTGCCGACTATGCCAAATGTAATTGAGTGACAGGCTAATCATCGAATAGAAATGCTTCTGAAATTAAACATGCAAATCCTCACATCCGTGACATGTGTACTCACATTAGCTCTTTCCAAAAGGCGTTCTCGTCTTCTTACTACTTTGAGCATCGCGATTGGTCTCTTCAGGGGTTTTATGGCATTTTGTATTATTCTGATTGGTTAATAACCAGAAGGGCATTCAAAATGGTGTCCTCATATTTTGACCATTGTGATTGGTTTCTGCTGAGGTTTTCCCAACATTTGGTCGTATTCTGATTGGTTAATTCTGTCCAATAAACACCAATCTGTTGAGAAGGCTGGCATTTTGGAGGAGGAGTGATGGATGTAGGTAGGAGAGATGACACGAGGTGAAAGGTCAGTCAGAATGACTGCAGCTATGGGAGAATGAGTGGAGGAGAGAGGGAGAGGGGGACCATCGATGGCCGTGTCAGGGGTGAGTGATAACCATGGTCTTTTCAGCACTGCGGGGTGGGTCAGAGGCTGTGATGGATGGGGCTGGAACCCGCCTCGGACCCCCTCTCCCTGTCCCAGTATCTGGGGTGGGGGAGTAGGGATGGAGGGCTAAGGGGTGGTGATGTCTAGCCCCTCATTAGACACACATTGTCTGATTTCACCTTCTAGGGAAAACAGCTGGCTAGGCTGGATAACAGGCTGGAAGAACGTGAGAGAGGGACAGGGACACAATACCACAGTAAAGGCTAATGTATACCTTACGCACGTCCCTTTATTTAAACAGTGTGCAAGCAGTCCTGCTCACATACTAGTGCACTTTATTGCATTTCTGGGTCTCGGCTGAAAAGTAATTCAAATTCTATTACAATCATCGTATTAAATCACAAAACAGAGTGTTTGAAGTGTGTCTGATGGAGCTATATGTTGGAGCTCTGGGCCTGTATTCACATAGTGTTTCAGAGTGTGAATCTTGGATTAGGTACTCACTGCCCATATAGTCATATTTATGATCTAAAAGGAAATACTGATCCTAGAACAGCATTCCTTCTCTGAGGTGCTTTGTGAATACTGTCTCTGCTCTTGGTGGCCACGTCTGTGTTCCTCTGTTTAAAAGCTCTTTGGACTCTGCTTCAGGCCCTCTTTACCCAGGGAGGCCCTGGCCCTATCGAGCCAACACCCAGTAGAGAAGCAAGGAGGAGCGGGAGTAACCTACCTTGTGTCTTATCTTAACCTTCAAACACTGGGGCGCCCGCTCACACAGAGAGAGATAGGTGGAGAGAGAGGATAGAGCGAATCAATGCGCCAGAAACAAAGGCTTCTGTGAAATAACGTGAGGCCTTCACGAACCCAAGTCCACTAATTGATGGCTGGAGGGAGTGGGAGAGACAGAGGGAGCTATACTCCACACACAGAAAATGTACACACGCTGGCTATCTCAGGAGGCACCCGTTGAGAAACCCTACTGCCTTCCATCTCTCATTTCCTTGGTCCTATCCTCCCTCTGGTCCTGTTTCCACAACCTGCACACTTCCCTGCATGCATCTTGCGTACACACACACACACACACCCATGCATGTACAACCATATTCCCACACATATAGCCAACATATTGAATGGAAAGGCCCAATTTGCAGTGTTGTCACCCACATGATAATGGCTGCACCGATCGAGGGCCTAGGGACACCATTTAATTGCTGTGGCCATGCGTACCAAAGAGGTGTCACACCAATTAATTATCTTTGTGACGGCCTGTCCCGTCCGAACCCTACTCCCGCTGGCTGGGCTGTCCCACTGGGAAAGAGGTAGGGGGGCAGAGAATTGGGTCGTCTCATTGGGACAGAGGTGGGGAAAGAGTGCTTGGGGAGACATGTAAAGATCCCCCAACAATGGGTACCAAATCCAGACCCGTCTTATTCATACCACCCTTACCATCCCCCAACTTCGCCGTCTCACCTTTTGTCTCTTGACACCGGCTTATGAAAACAAGCTCACAGCATTACAACACCATGATAATGCCTTCATAAAATGTTTAGAACATGTTCATGATGCTCAGTTCAAATCATAATGAATCTAGGCTAAATAAGAATACAATTGACCAGAAAGTGTCATATAAATAGAAAAGAACAGCATTAGATAACAACATATAGAGTGCATCCAGAAAGTATTCAGACCCCTTGACTTTTTCCACATTTTGATATGTTACATCCTTATTCTAAAATGGATTACATACATTTTTTTCTTCATACACACAATACCTGTCTAGGGTGGGCATTCTAGTTTCTTTATTTCTATGTTTTCTGTTTTGTGTTTGCACCAGACAGAACTGTTTCATTTTGTTCCTCTTTGTTATTTTGTTTCAGTGTTCAGTTTGAATAAATAATCATGAACACGTACCACGCTGCACTTTGGTCCTCTTCTTCAGACGAGCGTTACAATACCCCATAATGGAAAAGCAAAAAATGCTTTTTTGAAATTTTGGCTAATTAATTAAATAAAAACTGAAATATCACATTTACATATGTACAGTTGAAGTCGGAAGTTTACATACATTTAGGTTGGAGTCATTAAAACTCGTTTTTCAACCACTCCATAAATTTCTTGTTAACAAACTTTAGTTTACTTCATGCATGACACAAGTAATTTCCCCCCCCCAAAATTTTCAGACAGATTATTTCACTCATAATTCACTGTATCACAATTCCAGTGGGTCAGAAGTTTACATACACTAAGTTGACTGTACCTTTAAAAAGCTTGGAAAATTCCAGAAAATTATTTCATGGCTTTAGAAGCTTCTGACATCATTTCAGTCAATTGGAGATGTACATGTGGATGTATTTCAAGGCCTACCTTCAAACTCAGTTCCTCTTTGTTTGACATCATGGGAAAATCTAAATAAATCAGGCAAGACCTCAGAAAGAAAATTGTAGACCTCAACAAGTCTGGTTCATCCTTGGGAGCAATTTCTAAACACCTGAAGGTACCACGTTCATCTGTACAAACAATGGTACGCAAGTATAAACACCATGGTGCTACGCAGCCATCATAACGCCCAGGAAGGAGACATATTCTGTCTCCTAGAGGTGAACGTACCTTGGTGTGAAAAGTGCAAATCAATTCCAGAACAACAGCAAAGGACCTTGTGAAGGTGCAGAGGAAACAGATACAAAAGTATCTATATCCACCGTAAAACGAGTCCTATATCGACATAACCTGAAAGGTCGCTTAGCAAGGAAGAATCCCGCTGCTCCAAAACTGCCATAAAAAAGCCAGACTATGGTTTGCAACTGCACATGGGGACAAAGATCATACCTTTTGGAGAAATGCCCTCTGGTCTGATATGTTGTGGGGGTATTTTGCTGCAGGCGGGGCTGGTGCACTTCACAAAATAGATGGCGTCATGAGGAAGAAAAATTATGTGGATATATTGAAGCAACATCTCAAGGCATCAGTCAGGAAGTTAAAGCTTGGTCGCAAATGGGTCTTCCTTTTGGAAGAGCTAGGATTACTTAGGCTAGGATATGCATATGTATGGTAGAATTGGATAGAAAACACTCTAGTCTCTAAAACTGTTAAAATAATGTCTGTGAGTATAACAGAACTGTTTTGGCAGGCGAAACCCCAAGGACAATCCCTCCAGGAATTCGTTTTTTGAGGTCATTGAACTTTCCAATACTTTTCTTTGGGAAAGCCTAATTATTAAGACCCAGATTGCAGTTCCTATGGCTTCCACTGGATGTCAACAGTCTTTAGAAATTGTTTGATGTTTTTATTTTGAAAAATGAAGAAGTGTTCGTATTCTTTCTAAGTGTAACTCAGAAGTACTCTAGAGTGCACGCTCCTCGTTGTTTTTCTCCGGTATTGAAATCAGTTTATTCCGTCTTAAATTTTATCGATTATTTACATATTAGGGTACGTGAGTTTGGATTAGAAACATTGTTTGAAATGTTTGGACCAAGTTTACAGGTAACTTTTTAGAATCCTTTGTAGGCATGTTGGGCGAGTTGGAACAGGTGGATTTCTGCCATAGGTGTATTTCGGCGCCAAATAAACTGACATTTTTGGGATATAAAGAAGGACTTTATCGAACAAAACGACCATTCATTGTGTAACTGGGACCTTTGGGATTGCAAAAAAATAAAGATCTTCAAAGGTAAGCAATTTATTTTATCGCTATTTCTGACTTTCATGATGCATCTGCTTGGTTGGAAATTGTTTGTGACGAGCTCCGGTGAGGGCGCGCACTTGGTTATTTATCTCCGGTATTGAATATACTATTTTCCGTCTTTTAAAAAAAATTGTATTGTTTATTTACATATTAGGGTACCTGAGGATTGATTAGGAATGTTGTTTGACATGTTTTGACCAAGTTTATTGGTAACGTTTGGAAATAATTTTGTATGCATTTTGAATGAGGGGAAACAGGTGGATTATTGAATGAAGCGCGCCAACTAAACATACTTTTTTGGGATATAAAGAAGGATTTATCGAACAAAATGACCATTTGTTATGTAACTGGGACCCTTGTGATTGCAACCAGATGAAGATCTTAAAAGGTAAGGGATTTATTTTATCGCTATTTCTGACTTTCGCGATGCATCTGCTTGGTTGGAAAATGTTTTTAATGCTTTTGTATCCGGGGTGCTGTCCTCAGATAATAGCATGATATGCTTTTACCTTAAAGCCTTTTTGAAATCTAACAAAGCGGCTGGATTAACAAGAAGTTAACCTCTCTAGGGTATGTGGGACGCTAGCGTCCCATCTGGCCAACATCCAGTGAGATTGCAGAGCGCCAAATTCAAATACAGAAATACTCATTATAAAATTTCAGAAAACAAAACATATTTTTCATAGGTTTAAAGATGAACTTTTTGTGAATCTAACCACGGTGTCAAATATGAAAAATGCTTTACGGCGAAAGCATACCTTACGATTATTTGAGAACGTAGCCCAGTTGACAAATTATTACAAACAGTAACCAGCCAAGCAGAAGCGTTACAAATCTCAGAAATAGAGATAAAATGTATACCTTACCTTTTATGATCTTCATATGATTGCACTCAGAAGACATTCATGTTCCTTGTGTTTGATAAAGTGTCTTTATATCCAAAACCTCTGCTTTGTTCGCGTGTTTTCTTCAGTAATCCACAGGCTCAAACGCAGTCAAAACAGGCAGACAAAAAAATCCTAATTGTATCAGTAAAGTTCATAGAAACATGTCAAATGATGTTTATATTCAATCCTCAGGTTGTTTTTAGCCTAAATGATCTATAATATTTCAACCGGACATTAACGTCAATATGAAAGGTAAACAAGAAATGCACTCTCTCGGGATTGTGCATGAAAAAGCTCTGTGACACGTCAGGGTCCACTCATTCTATGGCAAGAAAATCTATGGCAAGAAAATTGGTGTATTGCCATGATCCTCAAGATCTTGACAAAGCTTGAAGAATTTTGAAAAGGATAATTGGCAAATATTGTACAATCCAGATGTGCAAAGCTCATATAGACTTACCCAAGAAGACTCATTGATGGCAAAAGTGTTTTTAACTGAGAGACCCATGAGGTGACGCACAATTGGCCCAGCGTTACCCGGGTTAGAGGAGGGTCTGGCTGGGATGTCCTTGTCCCATCGTGCTCTAGCGACTCCTGTGGTGGGCCGGTCGCCAGTTGTACGGTGTTTCCTCCGACACATTGGTGCGGCTGGTTTCCGGGTTAAGCGGGCAGTGTGGCTTGGCAGGGTCGTGCTTTGGAGGACGCATGTCTCTCGACCTTCGCCTTTGAATCCCACTTTTTAACACAAAATATATATAAGTTTTAGTTCCACTTTGTAACACAATAAAATGTGAAGAAATCTGAATAATTTTGAAAGGCACTATAGTTCCTACTGGGTCATCTCTTCATGCCACAATGCAGGGAGCAGCAGGTTAACGGCGGGAGAGGGGGGTGAGAGACAGAGAGGGAGGGGAGAGAGGGGGAAGAGGGGAAGAGAGTGGGATGGGCACTGGCAACAGCTGAGTCACTGGAGTGGATCGGTCACATGTGCTGCTTTTTGGGGGTGGAGGGGTGGAAGAAAGGAGGGGTGGAGGGGTTGTTGGAGAGGGGGCGGCATCTGGCCAACGTGCAGACAGACGAGTACTCAGGCGGTGAGGCGCCTCAAGCCCTGGAGGAGGTGAGAGGAGCGAGGGGACCAGATAGAGGAACAGATAGGGTCCCAACAATGGACCGTTAGATCCACAACCAGACAGATAGGGTGTCATAACAATGGACCCTTAGCATCATGATCAGACGACAGATAATTCAAGACACATTCAAAACCTTGTATGTCTGTCTATCTCTAAACCTCCCTCTCCAGGTTGGTCTGGCTAACTTTCCCCTGCCTCCATGCTGTCTGCTGCAGAGGTAACTTAAGCTCCAAGAAATTAATAGTCATGAATAAAGAGGATGTGTCACGTAGGGAACGCCAATGAGGCGGGGCCAGGGACAGGACGCCTTCGCCACCTGACCTTTGTCTTATTTAAAAATCAAAAAGGTGCCACCGCTGGGCCTTGGGGTGTGTGTGTCAGGGCCTGGCGGGGGCGTCTGGGTCCCTGATCCATGGGCTGCCGCTGACCCCTGACCCCAGGGGGCCGTGAATGGGGGAGTCCCACGAGCGGTGGCTCTGAATGTCACCCCCCCATCCCCCTCACCCTCCCCGGGCGTCAGACACTCACAGGCCCTGTAATGATTTATGGGTCAGGGTGCGATTGACGCACAGCCCTCACAAGCAGCCCTGGGGAACCCCCTAAATGGTAGTTTTGACACCGCTGAAAGCCGAGGTTAAAGGGGATCAATAACAGGGCACTGGAGGAGAGGAAAAGGGAAGGGATAGGGAGAGAGAGGAGGAGGAGGAGTAGGAGGACTGGAGCCTTTTTAATTGGACTTTCCTCATTACGAGGAGAAGAAGAGGCCATCTCCTATTTTGTATTATGTCCCTATGCCTCGAGGATATGAGTAGTGCTTCTAAAGGGAAGGTTTTGTCCTTGTGCTTAGAGGTGACCTTGTGATGGTGATGCTTTTAGTAATGGTAAAACAGCTGATTCCAGAACAGGGGATTCCTCTCTGTGTTTGTGTTAGTGCATTGTTTCTGGAATACATTCTGTCCATCTTCATACTTGACCTCCAAAGCTGTATGATGCCTCCCTGTTGCAGGTCTCTGTCTCAGTTTCCCCCCTTGCTACTACCTAAGACATTCCCTGCTCTTCTCCAAAGCCTAGTGTCTATTTGGGCTTTGGGGTTTTCATCCTCATCAGTTTTCATAAGTGTTTTGAACTGAATATTTATGAGCCCAACTCTCTCCACATTCATATAATTCCTTCTTTTACCTCTATCTTTTTCTCTCTTTCTGTCTGTCTGTGCTTCTGTTGTCCATATGTCTGTCTCTGTGTCTGCTGTATATCTCTCTGTCTCTCCATGCTAGTCACAGGGTAGTGACGGGGGCAGGGGAAGTCTAAAATGGTCCTGGGAGGAACTCTCAGAAGTAGAGCTGGTTAAGACCAAGACCGGGACAGATGCTTCTTCTCTCCTCCTAATCATGTCGCTGCATCTAAATCATCTGTGTACATTTCTAATTTACGGGTCGCACGCAGCATCCTTGACCTCAGCGGCAGGACTCCATTTCATCTCTCGCTCCGTCTCTCTCTTCCTCTCCTTTTCTTCCCTTCTTTCCCTCCCTCCCTCCTCCTTTATTTATTTGCTTGCTCAAATCTTTGTTGTTGTTCTGTTTTGACTGGTGTGTGCGTGTTTGTGTGTGTGTGTGTGAGATATGGTCAAACTCAGGTTATTTTCATGCCGCCCCAGGTCCATTTCAGGAAGTATGACAGACAACCAGGTAAGTTCACAATGAACAATACTTTATTTGGAAAAAGGTAGAAAGTGTATTTTAAAAGTGGTGGTTCAAAAATGTGCCGTATCTCTTTAGAAGTCTCTTTAAAAGTATATATTTTTGTATAGTTTAGGGGCTCTATTCGATCTGTAAAGCGGAAGCGTTACAGATACCTTCATAGAAATGTAAAGGTCATTTCCGATTGAGCTAAGATATGCTGTGTTTACCGTTTACATTTCAATCACGCTGTAAAGCTGAACTTCCGCGATCCGGATTGGCATAGGTGTAATCATAGAATCACATATAGAATCCCTATTCATTTCATATGATCTCTGTGGGCCGAGTAAAGATTTGTCAAATAACTTTTAACATGTAAACTCAGCAAAAAAAAAGAAATGTCCCTTTTTCAGGACACTGTCTTTCAAAGATAATTCGGAAGAACCAAAATAACTTCACAGATCTTCATTGTAAAGGGTTTAAACACTGTTTCCCATGCTTGTTCAATGAGCCATAAACAATTAATGAACATGCACCTGTGGAACGGTCGTTAAAACACTAACAGCTTAGAGACGGTAGGCAATTAAGGTCACAGTTATGAAAACTTAGGACACTAAAGAGGCCTTTCTATTGACTCTGAAAAACACTAAAAGAAAGATGCCCAGGGTCCCTGCTTATCTGCGTGAACATGCCTTAGGCATGCTGCAAGGAGGCATGAGGACTGCAGACGTGGCCAGGGCAATAAATTGCATTTTCCGTACTGTGAGACGACTAAGACAGCGCTACAGGGAGACAGGACGGACAGCTGATCGTCCTTGCAGTGGCAGACCACGTGTAACAACACCTGCACAGGATCGGTACATCCGAACATCACACCTGGACAGGTACAGGATGGCAACAACAACTGCCCGAGTTACATCAGGAACGTACAATCCCTCCATCAGTGCTCAGAATGTCCACAATAGGCTGAGAGAGCCTGGACTGAGGCCTTGTAGGCCTGTTGTAAGGCAGGTCCTCACCAGACATCACCGGCAACAACATCGCCTATGGGCACAAACCCACCGTCGCTGGTCCTGACAGGACTGGCAAAAAGTACTCTTCACTGATGAGTCTCGTTTTTGTTTCACCAAGGGTGATGGTCGGATTCGCGTTTATCGTCGAAGGAATGAGCGTTACACCGAGGCCTTTACTCTGGAGCGGGATTGATTTGGAGGTGGAGGGTCCGTCATGGTCTGGGGCGGTGTGTCACAGCATCATCGGACTGAGCTTGTTGTCATTGCAGGCAATCTCAATGCTGTGTGTTACAGGGAAGACATCCTCCTCCCTCATGAGGTACCCTTCCTGCAGGCTGGCTCGTCCTGACAAAACTCTCCAGCATGACAATGCCACCAGCCATATTGCTCGTTCTGTGCGTGATTTCCTGCAAATTCTGTGTTCTGCCATGGCCAGCGAAGAGCCCGGATCTCAATTCCATTGAGCATGTCTGGGACCTGTTGGATCGGAGGGTGAGGGCTAGGGCCATTCCCCCTAGAAATGTCCCGGAACATGTAGGTACCTTGGTGGAAGAGTGGGGTAACATCTCACAGCAAGAACTGACAAATCTGGTGCAGTCATTACATTACATTACATTTAAGTCATTTAGCAGACGCTCTTATCCAGAGCGACTTACAAATTGGTGCATTCACCTTATGACATCCAGTGGAACAGCCACTTTACAATAGTGCATCTAAATCTTTTAAGGGGGGGGTGAGAAGGATTACTTTATCCTATCCTAGGTATTCCTTAAAGAGGTGGGGTTTCAGGTGTCTCCGGAAGGTGGTGATTGACTCCGCTGTCCTGGCGTCGTGAGGGAGTTTGTTCCACCATTGGGGGGCCAGAGCAGTGAACAGTTTTGACTGGGCTGAGCGGGAACTGTACTTCCTCAGTGGTAGGGAGGCGAGCAGGCCAGAGGTGGATGAACGCAGTGCCCTTGTTTGGGTGTAGGGCCTGATCAGAGCCTGGAGGTACTGAGGTGCCGTTCCCTCACAGCTCCGTAGGCAAGCACCATGGTCTTGTAGCGGATGCGAGCTTCAACTGGAAGCCAGTGGAGAGAGCGGAGGAGCGGGGTGACGTGAGAGAACTTGGGAAGGTTGAACACCAGACGGGCTGCGGCGTTCTGGATGAGTTGTAGGGGTTTAATGGCACAGGCAGGGAGCCCAGCCAACAGCGAGTTGCAGTAATCCAGACGGGAGATGACAAGTGCCTGGATTAGGACCTGCGCCGCTTCCTGTGTGAGGCAGGGTCGTACTCTGCGGATGTTGTAGAGCATGAACCTACAGGAACGGGCCACCGCCTTGATGTTAGTTGAGAACGACAGGGTGTTGTCCAGGATCACGCCAAGGTTCTTAGCGCTCTGGGAGGAGGACACAATGGAGTTGTCAACCGTGATGGCGAGATCATGGAACGGGCAGTCCTTCCCCGGGAGGAAGAGCAGCTCCATCTTGCCGAGGTTCAGCTTGAGGTGGTGATCCGTCATGAGGAGGAGATGCACAGCAGTACTTAATTCAGCTGGTGGCCACACCAGATACTGACTGTTACTTTTGATTTTGACCCCCCTTTGTTCAAGGACAAATTATTCAATTTCTGTTAGTCACATGTCTGTGGAACTTGTTCAGTTTATGTCTCAGTTTTTGAATCTTCTGTTCATACAAATATTTACGCATGTTAAGCTTGCTGAAAATAAACGCAGTTGACAGTGAGAGGACGTGAGTTTATTACCTTTTAATATGGCATAACATCACCGGTCATGATGTTTTCATCTGACTGTAAAACAATCACTTCGAAGCATTCTTGTAAGCTACCTGGCCATGTTCGCCTACTCACAAAATGATTCCAGCATCAAAACACTGCACACCCACAATTTGATGAATGGAAAGAGACAACTGTTACCAAACACCTAAACATGTAATTTTAATAACATTCTGGGATTGTCATTGGGCCTACACCCGAATTGATGCGTCCACTGCTGTCTACGCACGTCTCAGTCTTGGCCACTCATCTCCGCTTTGGCAAAATGTAACTGATCTCATCAAACCACAATGCAATTTTGAGTGTATACCACCCGGTTGCAAGTCAATTTTTCACATTTTTTTAATGTGGCTGTGGTAATGTTAAAGGATGGTGTAATAGCCTGTAGTTCTGTTGGCGTTTTGTGTTCATGATTGTGATACACTCAAGTTTTTACTGGGGTACCTCCACTATTTCTTTTGGCCGGGACACCGTACCGGACCGCGCCGCCTTACTTTCACCCCTGAGCATATCATTGGCAAACAAGCTTAATAGATGGCGCAAGTGATAATTTAGGACATGCATATTTGTAGCACTCATGACAATATAGGACAAGCATTATTGATTTCACACGTCAACTATTGAATACACGGCACTCATGAATAGGTTGGCACAGCACGGTATTCCGGATCATCTTTGGGATGTCTCTTTAAGGTACATTTACAATTTGTGGTTTTTCACACCCGCACCGTGAACAACATTATACAGTATATGAATACAGGCAATGGGTTGACAATGATTGTACTATATATATATATATATATATATATACAGTTGAAGTCAGAAGTTTACATACACCTTAGCCAAATACATTTAAACTCAGTTTTTCACAATTCCTGACATTTAATCCTAGTAATAATTCGCTGTTTTAGATCAGTTAGGATCACCACTTTATTTTAAGAATGTGAAATGTCAGAATAATAGTACAGAGAATGATTTATATCAGCTTTTATTTCTTTCATCACATTCCCAGTGGGTCAGAAGTTTACATACAATCAATTAGTATTTGGTAGCATTGCCTTGAAATTGTTTAACTTGGGTCAAACGTTTTGGGTAGCCTTCCACAAGCTTCCCACAATTGGGTGAATTTCGGCCCATTCCTCCTGACAGAGCTGGTGTAACCGAGTCAGGTTTGTAGGCCTCCTTGCTCTCACATGCTTTTTCAGTTCTGCCCACACATTTTCTATAGAATTGGGGTCAGGGCTTTGTGATGGCCACTCCAATACCTTGACTTTGTTGTCCTTAAGCCATTTTGCCACAACTTTCGAAGTATGCTTGGGGTCATTGTCCATTTGGAAGGCCCGTTTGCGACCAAGCTTTAACTTCCTGACTGATGACATGAGATGTTGCTTCAATATATCCACATAATTTTACTGCTCATATTTTGTGATGTGAACGAGTCCCTCCTGCAGCAAAGCACCCCCACAACATGATGCTGCCACCCCCGTGCTTTACAGATGGGATTGTGTTCTTCGCCTTGCAAGCCTCCCCCCTTTTCCTCCAAACATAACGATGGTCATTATGGCCAAACAGTTCTATTTTTGTTTCATCAGACCAGAGGACATTTCTAAAAAAAAAAAGTTAATTTTTTGTCCCCATGAGCACTTCTTCCTTATTCTTAGAGATCCAGTTGTAGCTATAGCGCGTACTACTACACTGCCCTACACATGGAAAGTGCAGGAACTACGTAAAATATTGAACTGCAAAATCTGACTTCAAAGTCTGTTTCTGTCCAGACAGAGAGCAATATTTAGTACTTTATGATTTATTCTGATTGTCTGGCTTGTTCTTGTGTCAGGAAACGAAATACCACTTTAATCAGATATTACACCTGGACCTTACAACAGATCAAATATTTAGGACCGAATTTGTAGTTAGTGCACTTTGCCTTTGTAGGGCAGGACAGTACTACTATTCTCCAAACATCAAGCTGAATTAGTCAAAATGGTGGCTTTGAAGGCTTCAAACATTCCTCTAGTTGTGAATATCTTCTTGTATCTACAGTATAGCCTGCAGGCTATAGGAGGGTTGGTAATAGCTGTGACCTCTCATTTCAATTGTTTCTCACACTGAAAGACAGCTCAGCAGTTGAAAGGGACCCCTCACAGTCATGAAGCCAGTATACCGTCTTCTGTTCTTCTTCAAAACCCAGAGAAGATCAAAAGAGAGATGGGAGGTAGGGGGGAGAGGAACTTTTTAAACCTGCACTTATGCCCCGCTCTCTATAGATCTATACCTTGGGAGTCTGCATGAAGGATGAACCATATAGCTACAGGCCAACAGAGGCTGGTGACTTGAGAAATTGAGGAGGATGGGAGACCAATGGTACAGGCATGGACCACACGGAGACAGCAATGGGTGTTTCAAAAATCATCAAAGACAAATTATTTTAACCTAAAACATTTAATGAAGGCATTTATAGTAAAATATTATGGGGAATGGAAATGAGAGGACTACTTATACAGTGTTGGGAAGCGATCACAGCAGTGATTGAGTGAGAGTACGAGGCACAAGTTGAGGTGTTCAGACTCTTGGCTTCAGTGGAGGACAGTGGTTGAGGTGTTCGGAGGCTCAACTCTTCCACTGAGGGCAGAACAGGATTTGACTGGGAAGACAAACAACAACACAACACAGTTTGGGGGGAAAAAGAGCTAAGAATGAAGAAAATTGACAGGGCCACGTGGCTGGGAGAGGAAACCAGTGGATGAAAGAACACATGAGACATGGCTGTAGTTCATGTCAGGAGAGAGTTGACACCGGTGACGTGACTGGAGTGGTCATCACCTCTTAATCAGGGAGCAGGATGGGACTTAGACGTAAATACAAATAGCAGAGACATTCTATTACATTAGAGTCATCCTAGGTATCGGCAACACGTTTCTCCACTAAGTTAAACTCACGCTCGCATCTTGCCCACTTGACACATCAAAGCATCCCAATAAACTTTCCTGAATGAAGCCCTGATCATTCACATACCTGACGACAACTGACAACGGCAAGCAACCGCTGATTCCTGTGGATTCACCCATTTGGCATGTGACAAAAATGCACTGGATGATGGATGATGAGATGGAAGCTTATGGATGATGCGATGGCAGCTATCAAATCATTCTGAATTGATTTCGACATCCCAGAGATGATAGCAGAAAATTCTGTATGTTCAACAAGTTAAGCATCGTAACGTACAGTTACCTCTGAAATCTCCTTGTAGTGGCCGTTGTTAGCAAAATGTTCCCTCTCGTCATTCCCCCTAAAAGACAACTCTTACATGTCCAAAAATGTAGTAGCGTCAATAAGCCACTTGAGAACGTCCCGTTTCCTCTTACCTTCCGGTTGTGTTGCGCAGTTTGAATTCACAGAACTTTGTCCTGATCCATGATCGATGCAGCTGTTTCCCAGAAGCTTCAATCTGATGTGGGCAATTAAAGGGGTCTTCAACAAAGAATCCACTACATTGCCATTCTGGCGGATAAAACTGCACTTTGGTAGCTAGCTATAAATAAATTGAATAAATGGACACAAAAATAAAGTTAGAAAACCAAGAAAACAATACACAGTGCATTCGGCAAGTATTCGCACCCCTTGACTTTTTCCACATTTTTACAGCCTCATTCTTAAATCGATTACATTCTTATTACATTCATCCATCTACACACAATACCCCATAATGACAAAGCAAAAACAGTTTTTATAAATTTTTGCAAATGTATAAAAAAATGAAATATTACATTTACATAAGTATTCAGAACCTTTACTCAGTACTTTGTGGAAGCACCTTTGGCATCTTTTTGGGCAGCTTCTTGGGTATGATGCTATAAGCTTGGCTCAACTGTATTTTGGGAGTTTCTCCCATTCTTCTTTGCAGATCTCTCTCCAGAAATGTTGGGTTCATGTCCGGGCTCTAGCGGGCCACTTAAGGACATTTAGAGACTTGTCCCGAGGGTCCTGTTGGAAGTTGAGCAGTCGCCCAGTCTGAGGTCATGAGCGCTCTGGAGCAGGTTTTCATCAAGGATCTCTCTGTACTTTGCTCCCTTCATCTTTCCTTTGATCCTGACTAGTCTCCCAATCACCTGCCGCTAAAAACATCCCCACAGCATGATGCTGCCACCACCATGCTTCACCAAAGGGATTGGTGCCAGGTTTCGCCCAGACGTGACTCTCGGCATTCTGGTCAAAAAGTTCAATCTTGGTTTCATCAGACCAGAGAGTCTTGTTTCTCATGGTCTGAGAGTCTTTAGGTGCCTTTTGGCAAACTCCAAGCGTGCTGTCATGTGCTTTTTACTGAGGAGTGTCTTCTGTCTGGCCACAATACTATAAAGACCTGATTGGTGGAGTGCTGCAGAGATAGTTGTCCTTCTGGAATGTTCTCCCATCTCGACAGAGGAACTCTGGAACTCTCTCGGAGTGAACATTGGGTTCTTGGTCACCTCCCTGACCAAGGCCCTTCTCCCCCGATTGCTCAGTTAGGCCAGGCAGCCAGCTCTAGGAAGAGTGGTTTGTTGGTTCCAAACTTCTTCCATTTAAGAATAATGGAGGACACTGTGTTCTTGGGAACCTCCAATGCTGCAGAAATGTTTTGGTACCCTTCCCCAGATCTGTGCCTCGACACAATTCTTTCTCTGAGCTCTAAACACAATTCCTTCAACCTCTTGGCTTGGTTTTTGCTCTGACAGGCACTGTCAACTGTTGGACCTTATATAGACAGGTGTGTGCCTTTCTAAATCATGTCCAAATAAGTTGTAGAAACATCTCAAGGATGATCAATGGAAACAGGATGCATCTGAGCTCAATGTCAAGTCTCATAGCAAAGGTTCTGAATGCTTATGTAAGTAAGGTATTTTTTATTTTATTTTCTTGCAAAAATGTCTAAAAACCTTCTTTTGCCTTATTGTTATGGGGTAGTATGTAAATTGATGAGGTAAATATTTTGCAAATTGTGGAAAAAGCCAAGGGGTCTGAATACTTTCTATATACACTGTATAATCTACTTCCTCCGTCTCCAGTAGTTTGATGAAACTCATTTGAATTGGATAATATACTAAAAATGCTCAATTATTTTAATCTCTCAATCTATCCAACAATGTCACAAACTCACCAAGCTTCTAAATCACACATGCATAGTACTAGATTAATTATCTGATCCTTTGATTGGATGGACAACATGCTGGTTCATAGTGCAAAAGCTTTGATTAGTTGGAGGATGTCCTCCGGAAGTTGTCATAATTACCATGTAGGTCTAAGGAAGGGGGTGAGGAGCATGAGTGTCTTGGTTTGGTGTTGAATTTAATGTAGCCAGAGTAGGACGGAAAATAGCTGTCCTCCGGCTACACCATGGTGCTACGGTAGAGGGTGCTGTTGAGACTACTGTAGATTTTAATTGCAAAACAATGTGTTTTAATCAGGTATTTGGTGACTTGAATATTTAGTGTAGTTTTATATAAAAAAGTATTATTTTACATTTTTCTGAAATTTTCCTCCTCTGAGAAGCCTCCACTGCTACAGGCCCGACATCATAAATAACACAGCACTTTTCCTCCCTTACTCTTTCCTCCAATTCACCACTGGGTCTGTGGAGCGTTTCATATGGTAACTAGGGTTTCACTGTGTAGCCACATTGTTGCCCATCTTTCAAGTCGCTGAGAGGAGAAGAAACCATGAGGTGCGAGGGGAAAAAATGTTTTTTTAATGAAAAAATGCATTGTTCCATCTTTCTGCCTCCAAACCCATCCCCCATCTTTGGATCTCAAAGTGGGAGTGCAGTATTTATTGCATAAACGGCGAGGGGGAGAGAACTGTTGGAAGATAAGAGAGAGGGGAACACACTGGAACTCTCACCTGCCTAGGCTAGAAGATAGGGATATATGGAGAATTTTACCCACCTGTCTCTCTTCCACTCAATCTCTTAGCTGTGACAACAACAAAAAAGCCATATTACAACCTGTGTTGTGATAATTGCATTGTTTACTCTTTAACCTGTTAATTCATATGCCTTGCGACCGTGATATATAGGCCTATGAAGAGCGAGACAATAAGAAGTCACAGTGGCAGAGTAAATTCAACCGCTCCTTTGTTTTATCACAAAAGCAGATAGTAACCTCTGTCAAGTGAAGTCCACAAAACATATTGCATGAGCTACAGCATGGTCAAGCAAGTTAATGTTTCCCACATTTTCGGATCACTTAATTAACAACTATTGATTTAGAACCACGGAGAGTTACCGCAAGTCGCAAAGAGAACAGGAGCTGCCTCCACTATTCCAGCACCATTTCAACTTTTCAACATCATCAAACCTCTGCTTAGTCTAGTACAGTGACAACTAAAAGATACCAAAAACAATTTAAGCTAAATTGATGTGGCTGTCCATGGTTCTGATTTCTGTGTGTGTGTGTGTGTGTGTGTGTGTGTGTGTGTGTGTGTGTGTGTGTGTGTGTGTGTGTGTGTGTGTGTGTGTGTGCGTTCGTGCAAGCAGGAACACATGTTGACTTACCCTCCTTGACGAGAAACGCCAATGTCATCCTCTTCTCTTTCATGTTGACGAAATGGTCTATCACTCTGTCATACAGTACACACTTTTATTTTTAGTTGTCCTAGGCTACCTGGCTAAAATGCTTGCTCACTAGCCTAACTTCCATTCATGGGCAACATTACTTAGTTAATATTAGCCTTCTACATCTAGCTACATATTGAACTTCCATCCTCTCAGGCCAGGGGCACAACAATGTATGAATTAATGGTTGGATCAGAATCACCGTTATAATCATAATCAAGTCCAAATCCCTATTTCCATCCATGGATAATTTAGTAAGGGACCATTTTAGCTAGATAGCTAGCTAGCCACTGGAGGAAAACAATACAACAAGATGCAACAATTCAAATGTTTCTGTCAATGATGTATGCTCTCAATAGGATTTGATAGATGGGATGCCAAAATCCCTTGACACTTTTTTTGGGTGCACCAGAACCATTCAATGTTGAGCTCGCTCAGTTCAACTCAAAACGGGATGACCAATTTTTTAGTACTTTTTTATCAAGCGAGGCCAAATGCTCGTTGGCTTCCCTGGCCTTTAATGCTACGGGCGGCAACAATGTCATACTCGTTTGGACAGCATCAGATAGATGGCCTACACGTAGAGAGACAGAGGGGCTCTGTTTCGCTCGATCGGATGCGTTCTCCTGTGAGGTACATTCGGCCTCTTGCGAATTGAAGGGAAATTATGAAACACAGAGAGACTAAAGAAATTATTTTAAAAAAATGTTTTAATACAACCTCTTGATGCTACCCATCCCGGATCCGGGATCGTGACTATGGCTCAAGCTCATTACCATAACGCAAAATGCAAAAAAATATTCTTAGAAATATTTAACCTCCACACATTAACAAGTCCAATAGCTCAAATGAAAGATAAACACTTTGTTCATCTACCCAGCAAGTCAGATTTCTAAAATGTTTTACGGCGAAAACATAGCACATATTTATATTAGATCACCACCGAAACAAAAGACAAGCGGCAGCCATTTTGTCCCAGAAAATATAAAATTTAAAAGTAGGATTAAAAAATAAATAATTCACTAACCTTTTGAAAATCTTCATCAGATGACAGTAATATTACATGTTACACAGTACATTTAATTTTTTGTTTCAATAATATGCCATTTATATCCATAAATCTCTGTTTACAATGACGACATTTCAAAAAATGCTACTCAAATGTCCGGAGAAATGACGATAGCTCCGACAGATAACGTCAGATAACAAGCAATAAACATGACTAAATATACATGTTCTACATATAGTTACAAAGATACACTTCTTCTTAATGCAACAGCTGTATTACATTTATTTTTAACGTTACAGAAATCGCTCACTGGGCTATACAATGAGATGGCGCTCAGATATTAGCAGTGTGTCTCCTCTACGTTTGGAGTCCACAGAAACCCAAAATAACCACATAAATATTCCCTTACCTTTGATGTTCTTCGATCAGAAGACGTAGAAGGAGTCATACTTACCCAATACATCGTTTGGTTTCACGTTGTGTGTCTCTGTATTAGCATATGCTAACAGCTTCAGCTGAAATGCACCCAAAATGACTTCTGGTCCCGCACTCTTGCGCATCAAAACTTCAAATTTACATATTATATGTCGACTAAACTGGTCAAACTATGTGCAGAATCGAGCTTTATGATGTTTTTAACATGTAAAACAATGATCAGCACGAATAGACAAACCGGCTTCAATCGGTGTATCTTGGAAAAGAACGTTCCCCAAATCAGCCGCTCGCAATAGAGTGCATGTATTTGA
This sequence comes from Oncorhynchus nerka, assembly GCF_034236695.1. Taxonomy (NCBI): domain Eukaryota; kingdom Metazoa; phylum Chordata; class Actinopteri; order Salmoniformes; family Salmonidae; genus Oncorhynchus; species Oncorhynchus nerka. The sequence goes on along the minus strand of NC_088398.1, from coordinate 24,880,436 downwards.
GAGTGACCCGAGCATTTTCGCCAGCCAAAGGACGAGGGCTCGCGGGATTCTCGCAATGAACGCGCCATTTGAAAGCAGGCATCGCGCTGAACAAATACATACTGTTCCCAGATCGGTAGCTGCCTGGGAAGGGTGGGGGCGATGACGTCAAAGTTGACCCAACTTTTCTCTTGACAAGAGAGAGTTTGGGAGAAAGGCTGCCCTGAGAGTTCTGCTTTACATACAGACATAATTTAAACGGTTTTAGAAACTTTAGAGTGTTTTCTATTCAATAATTATTATTATATGCTTATATTAGCAATTTTGGGAAAAATATTTTCAGTTTATGGGCACGCACTTCCTCCAAAGGGGGCAGTAATTCAGCCCTAGGCTCAACTGGTTTTAATGGCTGTTAATGTAGTTCAGAGTGAATAATGTCGAATTTAAATCTATAGTGACTGTATTCCTGAATGATCAATTTAGCTAACTTAGTGCACCAAAGAGACTGTAAAATGGACACTTGAGTACCCCATAGTACTCTAATAGCCTTTTCACACTAGCATGCTGTCCCCAACCGAACTGTGCTGGCTCTGATATTTCCTTTTCACATTGTCCTTTCCGGCATGAGTCCAGATATAGTGTATGCATGACCTGGCCAAATCAGCTCGGTTCAGCTCGGCTCAGTAATATGAAAAGCACCTTACTGTACGAAGCAATACCATACAATGAATACCTGGGGGCCTTGTAGTAGTATCAACCTAGTATTGGGGGTCTTAGCCTTCTCAGGAGCATAGGTCTTCAGCATCCTCTTAGCTACTGTATCTCCTCTGCAGCGAGTTGGGAGAGAATCGCACCGAAGAGCATTATTCAAGCCCATTATTTCCATAATTGCCGGCATTGTTGTGCTTGTTTGTAATGTTGTTAATAACAGGCGACGCCGTATAATACGCTTAATGTTATTTATCTGTTGGCAGATAGATGCGGCTAATCCTCATTCATTTGCTGCGGATCAATGCAAATCCTCTAGTGCGAGCAAAATCCCCCCTGAGCCGCTGGTTTTTAAATGTATTTTTCCACCATTAACCAGCTTTAATCCCTGCTAATCATCGCTAATCCACATCTCCTGTGTTTGATGATACTTCCCTGATGAAGGAGGTAGGCAGGCAGACAGGCAGGCAGGCGTCTGTGTGCTGTGTTCAAATGCCTAGTGCTGGCTCCAGCACCAGTCTTGAAATGGTGCTTGGCACCAGTCAGTCTGTACTGTATGTTATGGGAAGGAGAGGACAGGGAGAGAATGGGCCTGGTCCAAGATATATTTGTGCTGTCTTTCTAAATCCAACCTATGGTCATTTTCAAATAGATCTGGGACCAGGTTAGGAGAGATAGGTAACTTCTGACTTTACTAATGAGACAAAATGGTGGTGATTATTGTATGACCCAAATAGGTAACTAATCCGCACTTTCTACTAGCCCAGTTGGTATTCAACCAAGCCAAAGGTCCAAAATCTTTGCAATATGAAATGTTATGAAAATATGAAATGTTACTCGCCTGGTGGGCTAGTTTGGCACATCTTCTACTGGCCCGGTCCGAAAAGTACCAGGCACATTAAACTTTCAAATAGAAGTTAATGAGATGTTTTCACACATCTATAAAGTAGTCTAATGTCAAGATGAAACCATGTCCCACGACATCTGAAAACATCTGACAAACTGTCATGTAGGAGTGAAATGTCTCTTGCATTTCTTTCCACTGGACACACCACCATCATTGACTACGTTTTTTAATATATTTTTTTACGTTGTTACGTAAGGTTCCCAAATGGCACCCTATTCCCTGTATAATTTATTAATTAGCATAGAGCTGTGGTCAAAAGTAGTGCACGATATAGGGAATAGGGTGCCATTTGGTACCTAGACATAGTGTCAGGAAGTACTTAGTGCTGGTGATCTCCATCCTGTGCCATGCCACACAGCAGAGCTAAATAGCAAATGGGGAACTAGTGAAAGGCAATTAGTCATATTATGTCATCGTTGACCTTCCTACTGCATCAGCTGTGAGCTGGTTTAAATTCCACTTCCTGGGTCCACGCAACTGCACTTCAATACGGGCCTATGTGGCATTACTGATGGTGCATCTCGTTTAGTTCAGGTCCAGCATGTTCAGCATGCACTTTAGCCACATGGACAGACAACCATGTTTCAAAGGTCGTTACTGTGTTTGTTGTATGCTTAATACACTTTCTCTGTTTGCATCAGTTGAATCTGGCTTATTGGATGACGACTGATGGTGGAGTTTGATCATCAGCCAGGCTGTGCTTCATGATTTTTGTGGGGATTTTGAAAGTCATATTTCAGTACAAAAGTATGACCAGTATTGCATGATTTAGGTCCAAAAGTGTCACCATTTTAAGTTCCACACCAGATAATGAGTGATGCTGGTGGGAGAGTTCTCTAAGGACTGTGTCTTCCCTATGAAACTAAAAACTCACAAATCCCAGGTGTCTAGTGTGGATCCAATGTGGAGATGTGATTCAGACGAGCCATTTAGTTGGGTTTTGAGCACATTCAGTGTCCCAAACAGCACCCTATTCCTTACATAGTGCACTACATTTTACCAGAGCTGGTCAAAAGGAGTGCACTATATAGGGAATAGGACGCCATTTGGGATGTACATAGAATCTTCTGTTACAGAACCACTTCACGACATGTATAGGACCTATCAGTCACATGCTGATTATAGATTGAATTTATTTTGTTGTGTACCTTGTACACTATACCCATTAAATGAGTGGAATCTGATATTTCAGCCACACCCGTTGCTGACAGGTGTATACAATTGAGCACACAGCCATGCAATTTCCATAGACAAACATTGGCAGTAGAATGGCCTTTCAACGTAGCGCAGTCATAGGATGCCACCTTTCCAAGAAGTCAGTTCGGCAAATATCTGCCCATGAAAGAGCTTCCCCGGTCGACTGTTATTGTGAAGTGGCCACACAAGCTCACAGAACGTGACCACAGAGTGGTGAACCGCGTAGCAAGTAAAAATAGTCTGTCCTCAGTTGCAACACTCACCACCGAGTTCCAAACTGCCTCTGGAAGCAACGTCAGCACAAGAACTGTTCGTCGGGAGCTTCATGAAATGGGTTTCCATGGCCGAGCAGTTGCAAACAAGCCTAAGATCACCATGCACAATGCCAAGCGTCTGCTGGAGTGGTGTAAAGCTCGCCGCCATTGGACTCTGGAGCAGTGGAAACGCGTTCTCTGGAGTGATGAATCACGCTTCACCATCTGGAAGTCCGAAAGACGAATCTGGGTTTGGCGGACGCCAGGAGAACACTACCTGCCTCAATGCATAGTGCCAACTGTAAAGTTTGGTGGAGGAGGAATAATGGTCTGGGGCTGTTTTTCATGGCTCTTGATAGGCCCCTTAGTTCCAGTGAAGGAAAATCTTAACGCTAAAGCATACAATGACATTCTAGATGATTCTGTGCTTCCAACTTTGTGGCAATAGTTTGGGGAAGGCCCTTTCCTGTTTCATCATGACAATGCCCCCGTGCACAAAGTGATGTCTATACAGAAATGGTTTGTCAGAATCGATGTGGAAGAACATGACATCCGCCTCCACTGATGCAGATATAATATTGTGTATTATTCTTCCAATACATTTTAAACAAATTGCTCAGTGACACGCCTGAGCTCTTACAGTTGTAGGAACAGAGTTGTACCATTTGGGGGCGCTTGAGACTCGCCGTTCTCTTCAAAATGCTTCAATACGTCAAGTCTAATTTGGGCTCATTTACAACAGTTTGAGCTGACACTTCTCAAGGCCTACAGTATCTTATATTTATTCGCATGTGAAGTTATGTTATGGGGACCTATGTGTGCGTCAAATTGATCAGATTTGTATTAATCTCCAATATACTATTTATTATTGGATGATAGAATCCGAGCGCTCCTATGACTTTACAAGGAGCGCCTAAAGATCATTAGCTACATTTGGATGACTGAAATACGTGGAAATGTCAATATGCATAATCGCTTGGCATTATGAAATTGTATCAAACAGTGGGAGGGAAACAAAATGATATCCTTGATGAGATGTGTATAAAAGGAAATTATATAGGCCCACCAACAGAGAGAGAGTGAATCTTCTGTTCTCGGGTTTTCTATCTGAAGGACAACTTTTAACGTCTCTAAACATCACTTCAAGAATTCCTATCTGACAAAAAGTTTGCCTTCACTCAAGTTGATATCGATAACCTATATGCTATTCAATACAATTGTTCCTACTTTTGTTGGGGTTTATTCAAGCAAGTCATGTAAATGATCCTTCTCGGTTTTATTGAAGGCTATAATAAATGTTTTCAATCCATAGCATTTGTTCATGCGATGCATTGTTAAAAATAGGCCTGTCGCTGGCTAGGATTAGGCTAAAGTAAAACAGTCTTAATATAATATGGAGTAAATCGACATTTCTTATTGTGCTAATGTCAAATATGGACACTACAGATGTACAGTATCTTGATTAAGTTCTAGAGCTATAACTGAACATATTAGGCTAAACATAACAATACTTCGCGCTAAATTCCTACAGTTTGATGTTAAACGTTTCTTTGGACTTTTGACTAACTCTGAAATATTGGATTAGTTTGACTGTTATTAAAGTAAATTGTTGATGACTTCTCTGTCATTTGCGGCATTGAAACTGGTGAGACGCAATGGCATTGGCGAATGAGTTGCAATATTACGCCTACATTTTGCCGAATCAGAACGGCTTGTCATCTAACAATTTCCCCCATAGCATAATGTCCACCCACATCTTGTTTTCTTCCCAGAAAGCAAAGTTGCGTCATCTTTATCTTATTAATATGAATATCAAAATATAATACATACTAATTGTGTGTCCAGATTCATAATTATTCTTACATGGCTATCGGTAGGCCTGCGTTAGCTGTAGGCAGTAGCCCCACATAGTCTACTATGCGTGTTTCAATGGAGCTGGTGTGTTTGTGTGATCCAAATGGTAGCGAGCCTATTCCTTTGCATTTTGCTCTAATTCAACATAGCCTATTACAGCCAATTTAATAACATCAGCGTGATGTTTAAAACGAAAAACCAATTTGTATTATAGCCTATACTTATTCTGAACACTTGGAGAGGTGTGTGTGGTCTTGGACTGTACTCCATTGGCCTAGTTGATATTCCAATAACCCATAGTTTGGTCATTATTAGTATGATTATAGACACTCAGAAATCCCTCGCAGGCACTTTATTTGTTCTCAAAGCAGAAGTTTAAGATACAATAGAAGGTGTGTATTTATTTTAGGACATATTTTACAAGTACCTTAACACTGTAGGCTACTAGTTTTAAATAAGATTACAATCCCGGCTGCGAGTTGGTGCGCACCAAGAGAAAGTCATTGCTGCTATGTAGCATACTATTATTTACCTGGCAAAACATTGTTATTACCATATCACAGTATTATCTAATAATAATATTAATAGTAATTGGTACATCAGTCAATAAAAAGACACTATTTTCGTAATAGTATTGCACAATTTAATACTGCGATTACACAGAGATGTGAACAACGTCAGGGATTGTGTGGACTTGATGCGGATATGAATGCCTGAGGTAAACATACTGTTGTCTATTCCCTTGAAAACAGCACATGTACACAGCCTCTGATTTAAATGAATCCCAATTACATAACGGAATACTGGTTTAAACTGAACACATGTTGTAGTCAACACTTTCTGACTGTTTAAATCAGAGTGGTTAAGCACAACACACTATCTTAGTGCATTTGATTTCTGTTTACCTCATACATTTGTATATATTTTTTCTCATCTGGTGGTTTCACAATAGTTAGCAACAAAGGAAAACGGTTTGGTTTTTGAATGAAGACAAAATACCTTTTCTTGTATATACGTTTTATGTAAGTAATAAAATATTACTATAACATAAATAGGAGAAATGTGACTTTGCAGTCTACATTTAGCAATCAACATACAACCAATGTAGTGAACAAAACATATTGAAATCCACTGCAACATAACCATTAACCGAGCCAAACAAAAAGCTCCAAACACATTTAGGAAATAAATATATATATAAATGGTCAGATTCATAAATGAAATCATATTAAAATATCTTCTTGGAATTAGTAAGTGTACAAAACTGCCGGAAAAACAAAACAAACCAAAAAAAAAATATCTCAGAACAAATACATGTTTACATATTCGACATATTTACACATCGGAAATAATCCTGGCAACATTTTATTTCAAACATCTTTTTGAAGAAAGTTTTTTCCCGCTGTATCGAATAGCACTGTCTGCAGTACGCAATTGTACTATAGGCTACTGTCCATCAGAATGTACCAGAGCCTTGAGAAATGACACGCAACGCACGAGTAGGCTAGTTAATCAGATTTTTCCTTTCTTCTCCATATCCGAAAAAAATAGATATATATGTAAAACAGGTCCCTTCATCACTTTTCATTCGAGAATGTTCTGAAATTCTCCGTATATAGTGTTTATAATACAATAATAGGAATGGTATAAATTAATGGGGCATAGGCTACCTTTCAGATCAATATAGAAGGTACAGAATTCAAGTTCTACTTTTTTATTATGATATAAAGAATGAGAACAGCGTGACACTTCGACCTGGGGCACTGAAGTTACCTGAGAATATCACTTTCATTTCGTATTAAACCAATCTCTTTCCAAAAGGTGGTTGGAATAGCTTGGCAGTTAGCAACGCAAGTTGCTGACGGCGCCCTGGAGTGATTTTAGGAACCTGTAAACATGAAAATAGTGAGTAAAGGCCTACCTCAAAACAAATTCTGAAAACAAAACGAATATAAAAATTGCAATGATCATTTCAACGAAAGAATAAGTGCTCCATACAAAAGGAAAATAATAATCAAAACAAATACTGAAAACCGACAAGAAACACATGTTTCATAAAGTATTCATCCATATTGCCCTCTTTAGCGTCTGTTGCTATCTGCAAAGCATACATGTTTTAAGGCTGCCAGACGTGAGCTGTCCTGCTGCATTCGTCAATTTTGAAATGCATCTGACATTTAAGTGTGGGGATTTTTGTCATTCAACGGGTGCCATAATTTCCATCATCTTTTCACAAACTCCTCTGGCCAGATGACGTCGTGACAACAGTAAGAGTAAGGGAGGCGTTTTTGACGAGTTACAGTACACTAATAAAATGAGAGAAACAATCAAAACAGTCTTCAGAACAGAAGAGACACTGAAGTTAAAATATTCCAAACAAATCAAACATCACAATTAATAGAACAAAGCGAAAGAATAGGCTAATAATTAGAAATATTGGTTAATCGGTTTTAAGCCTGAAGAGCAAAATGTTCATTGTGTGTGTGTCTCCTTTGTTGATCATTTTCAGGCAACCACCTCGCACTGTGGTGAGCGCCATCAGTTCAAGACACCACTTGGAACATTTAAATCGTTTCCCTTTGAACAGCCACGAAACATCGAATTTACTTGACCTCCTCCATAGAATTTTGGTAAATAAAGATATTTGTTTCATTTAAAATGTGAACGAAATCAATTCAGTAATAGTGTGTGTTTTTCTTTTCAACCATTTTCCATTCTACCTATTTGTTGTTGTAACTCAAGCTCCGGTTACTGGGACAAAACTCATCTGTCTGTCCAACTTTGCCATGTCTCTGTTCTCTCTCAGTAAAACAAAATGAAATACTGTAAACTCCATAGTCCTTTCCCTTTTTTTTCTTGTTTCCCCCGAAATTGTAGGATTGTTCATGAAAACAGTCACTGCACAGGACTCTGTAATGTGTGGTGAAGAGGGGGTGTCTCCGCTTGAGAATATACGTCCTCCATATTCGGATGAGGGACCCCTATCGGCGTCATTCTTTTCTCTTTTTGTCTTCTGTTGCAAAACCAAACACGGACAACCTCTTTTTCTAATTGAAGAGAGACGGCTAAACTGGTGATTTCATGGGCAGAGGGCTTGGGACATTTTAAGAAATGATTTTCCAGCGCCCCTTTCACCCCAACTTCAATCGAGGTCCTCTTCTTTCTTTTCCTGCCCTGCGCAGCAATCTTGTCCAAATTGGTGGGGCTGCCAGTGTTTGAGTCTGTCTCCTCCAACCACTTGTTTAGCAGTGGCTTAAGTTTGCACATGTTCTTGAAGCTGAGCTGCAGTGCCTCGAACCTGCAGATAGTGGTCTGAGAAAAGACGTTTCCGTACAGGGTGCCCAAGGCCAAGCCCACGTCCGCCTGTGTAAAGCCCAGTTTGATCCTTCGCTGCTTGAACTGCTTGGCGAACTGCTCCAGGTCGTCGGAGCTGGGCGCATCCTCGTCTGAGTGGTCCTGGTGGTGGCTGAACGCCTGCTGGGGGGACTCCATCTGGTTGTCATGGCTACCTGTATCGTCGTGGAGCGGGTCCCGCATGCCGTGGTGCAGAGAGGCGGGCTGGGGACTTAGCATGGCGTTGAGGTTCGTGTATCCCGGCTGCGAGTAGACTAGCGACTGGTGCCCGTTGGAGGCAGGAGACAGCGGGGACAAGTGGTGCGTCGTGGTTGGCGCCCACGACCCATGGTGGCTACTCTGCGTCTGCTGGTGCACCAGGTGAGATCTATGGTGGAAGCCGCTGCTCAGGTCCTCTCGGCTCGCCTGAACGCTGGCTTTGTTGTGCTCCTGTTGCCCGATATGGGTGCCGCTGGTCCAGTCGGTGTTGGAGGTGGGCAGCCACTGGTGGTGCGTCAGGCTCATCGGATGTCCGGTGTTGGTCGCCGCTAGCCCTTGCAAGTACTCGTGGTGCATCATTTTCTGCACCTCTCTGTAGGTCGTCCCCTGGTGCATCCTGTCCGAATCCGGATGCATGAGCGGGTTGGACGGTAAGGAGTTATTCCGCGGAATATACTGAGCTGTTGTAGCCATGGCTCCGACTTCGAAAACTGACGAGTACTTCGGAGGTCTGGAGGCTTTAGAGCTAAAAAAGCAACAACCTGCTCTGGGAGGTCTTGGGGTAGAGCTAAGACACGCCTCCTCTTCGCTTGTATTGGCTCCTTACGGATTCAAGTGAAACAAGAGGCATAGCCTACGTTTCAGAGCGCATTTTACGCACATAACGAATAGGGCTCTGTTTCACATATACTATATAGAAACATGTTAATTTTATATATTACATTTATATTTTAGGGTATTGGTAACATCACGGTCTCTGAATATGACCTAGGTTTCCGTTATCCCTCTCTCGTGGGCTGCTTGTTTGCATGTCACAGGCGCACAGAACCCAGTCACTCGCAATTGGTCGCCCCTTTCTCATTTTTTCATCCATCCTCTCTCTCCAAGCCAGGGCGGAGAGGGTTGGAAAACAGTAGGAAATGATTGGGTTTCGTTGGGTTCGTTCGGGTTGTTTTTCAAATAACCACGTGGGGGAGTACGGGGATCTTTTTGATGGGGTGACAAAATCCCCCCTCCACCTTGATATCCTTTTAGTCAGTGATGACTAACTGCGCGCTCCCTATTTAAGTAGATTCGTATTCTTATAGTGTAGTGTTCCAGAATTACAACCACCCACAAAAATCTTCAAAAAGAGATGCATGTGAATAAGCACTGTTTGATGTTGATATGTCTATGAATATGGTGAGAATGTGTGACAAATCTCAATGCGTTTTCTTTAATAATAAAGGCTACCCTTTAATCATTTATCCCAATTGTTTATGACATTTCCAATGTTAACCACTTTGAGAAAAAAAAGGTTCTGGATATAACCAAAAAGGGTTCTATTGCTTGCTTCATATATGGCACACCTAAAGGTTCTATATATAAATATTTTGTATGGTTATTCGACCAGAACACCAGGGGTTCTTCTTCACTTTGGGTTCCATATAGGGTTCAATATTAAAGCTATTTCGGTTCTGTATAGAACCTTAAGGGTGCCATATATGAAGCAAACATGTCATAAATGTCATCAACAATTGGGATCTCCTCATCAAGGCTTATCATTCTCTTTCTCTCTCTCCCTTGCTCTCTCTCTCTCTCACACACACACACACACACACACACACACACACACACACACACACACACACACACACACACACACACACACACACACACACACTTTTGCCATTGGATAGGGCTTTGGAAAATTTTAACATGAATCTGCACATGTTTGTATTATGCTAAATTAACAAGGGCATGGATAGTAATGTGTTTCAGGATTCAAATTATGGTTATACGTGTAACTGTAAATCGCTCTGAATAAGAGCGTCTGCTAAATGACTAAAACGTCTAAACTGTATAAGAGTACTATAAGAGCACCTTCTTAAAAAGTTATGGTTGTCAAATAAAATCATCTCCAAATATCACGTTAAATTTTACCACCCGTGAAAATGTGGACCTATATGCAAAGCTCATGAAAAGCAGAATGTATTTTATAGCGTTTCTCTCGAAGCATTTTACTAAACAGCAACTTAGAGTGAAAATCCTGTGTTTCTCCCTCTTGGCTTCTTCCGCACTCCTCTCCCAGTTGATCTGATTATTTTTCCCTTCACGTTTTGTCCCAATAGCAAATTACCAATTCTATGAATTGCAAAGCAGCCTCGGAGACGCTGAGGGGTAGAGAGGGGGGAGATGCGAAGATTGAAAGGGATCTTTGCAAACACAATCACGTTCTTAAATGGAAATGCGGGGCTTTAAACAAATCTTACATCTCTCCCGTTCCAGTCGCCTAAAAGTCCGCAATCAGGTGCATGTTCCACTCCTTCTAAAACCGAAGCTTTTTGTAAGCTTTTTCAGGCATCACTCTTTATTTTAATTATTTACCTGAATGCATTTTTTTTTTATCTCACGCGCGTGTTTATGTTGTTCTCGTCTCTCACATGGCACTGCTCTCTGTTTGTAGGCTACAGTGGGACGCACTGTACGATTTATTCATTTCAATCCCTGGACTAGAGCACAATTTAACGGTAAGTTTGCTCTCTTTTCTGCTACGTGTGTCCTTACTTCACTCTGGCACGACACGACACTGAAGAATATAGTGCGTGTGTGGATAAGATGCTCTTGGGGTCACAGGTGCTCGTCATCATCTCTTGAAAGGCGTGGTTTTGCCCATCCAACCTTTATATATTTAGTTTGGATCGACTAAGGGGAGACAATTCCAAAGAGTTGGCCAGGTGTCATTTAGAAATCCTTAAAAGGTTACAGAGGAACTTCTGGAATTTTTATTTCATAATGTACAACATATTCAGTGAAATATTTTAGTATGTATTCCAATAGAAGGATGCAATATTAGTTGTTATCAAAATGTCTGTTTTCATTAATAACATAATAATAGCAGTGTTATAGGCTACAGCTCAGTGACTGATTAATATGTCAAATCAAGCCATTATCCTTGCTACCTTGGATTTGATAATATACCAAATAACAGGTAGGCCATATTTACACATCTAATAGGCTTGTAAACACAACCTCTTCAGACTATTCAATATGCAAATAATGTAAATATCAAAACGTGTTATGTGTTGCTTTGAATCATTCAGTAACCTAATACAACATTTCCACTTGAGTAAAATAGTTTAGATTCATCTGAATATCACTTGATCTGTCAAGGGCCTTTGCTTGTTCATTTGCAAGATGTTCAGCCGAACATTTTGTAAGGACTTTAAAGATCACTGAACCCTTGGAGACCACTCTGTCGGGTTGTGACTGCTGCCGGAGAGTCAGTTCCATGCCTCAGTTAATGAAGATGCGTTACCATTCATTCATTCATTCATTCATTCATTCTCGTCTCCAAATCTATAAAAAGTCATTTCTGCCGGGGCAGCCACAGACATACAGACCAACTCTTGTGCTTTGCCAGCCAGCTCGAGGAGCTGTGGAAAAAAATATCCAGATGCTCACCCCTCTCTTGGTAAAGAATATGGCCTTGTGTGGAACTAGGTGAATTTTTGCTAAGATGCACGAGGTTGCTATGGAAAGAGCGTTGAAAGGGATGACACGCATCTTACTGCTGATGAATGATAGGCGATACAGGAAAAGGCAAAAAAAAAAAGGAAAAAAAAAGAGGTCACAATATGATGAATTCATAAAAAAAGACAGTGGAACACACAATTATGGGGTTTCAGTAGCTGACTAGTTGAGTATAAGGCATGGTGATGCGAGTTGAGGAAGCCCGGGTGACCCTGTCCAAAAATAATAGTCTCAATTTTCAATAGTCTGCCTTGTGTCACATTGAACCCTTTCTAAACATCCTTCCCGTCCCCTTTTCTTGCACCGCTCTTTTTTTATAGTCCGGTCACGTCCAAGTGCACGAGCCTATGCAGAAACGTTAGCATTCATTGTGGTTGGCTAACTCTATGGTGAAGCAATGGGCTTATGCTGTAGCCTATTTGGGCTATGAACATTTTGGAAAAATAGATAGACAATCTATTTGTATAAAATAGGATGAAAGTGCATGTGTATCTTAGCAGTAGGCTGTAGCATTTCGTTTCTGCACTGTCTACAATATACTCACCATAATTATTCCCAATTGCGCGTGTGTTCATGAACTACAACAATGTCGTCCTGTGATGTTTTGTGCCCACTGGACTTGTGCCCGCTGATATTAGAAGTATATTTTTTTAATGTAAAAAAAAAAAAATCCCTTATAGTATTCTTTGCGCTCCCTGCCAGTCACGTGTTAAAGCCTCAAGTGGGACCTCATCGACTTGAATACAATTATAACCTGGACGCACCTCAGCCAACAGCCACCCGGTCCACTCTTAATTTAGCCAAACCATGTTCCTAGAAGGCATTTCCGAAAGATGAAACAACACAAATACATCAATATTCACATACCTGAAAGGCCTACCCCCACAACATAACAGTCTAACAGTATTTATCATCTAAAATAATATTTGTACAATTATAGTATTCACAACTGGTGCACAATGTTCAAGTAAAAAAAGATATGACACAAATGACAAATTCAAACAAGGACATTGAGGCCTAATTCCGTTTTAAAATAAATTAAATAAAGTCGCAGGGATTGTCTTTTTAATAGGCTGATAAAACTCTTTAGGATAACAGTCACATATCAATTGGAATGCACTTTCAACAACTGTCACCCAGTGCCTAGAATTACAGGCCTAGCCTACTGTAGAATTACAGGCACAGCCTACTGTAGAATTACAGGCCTAGCCTACTGTAGAATTACAAGCCTACTGTAGAATTACAGGCCTAGCCTACTGTAGAATTACAGGCCTAGCCTACTGTAGGTTTGAATCTATTTCTAAAGGTCAAAGTCAAATATGTGCATTTTCTCTATGCTTGTCTGCCCACGAGCAAAAAAAGAAGAAGAAAAATGTCAAAACTCAGGTTAAAACAAAAGTACGTTATATTCCTCCAAACAATTACGCCTAGAAGCTGGTGCTTTCTGAAAGCCATTTCACAACAATACCTTTCTCAAACTCAGATGGAGGATGATGATTTGAAGTTCCTAAAATTAGACACATTGTATGCTAGACATCTCTCTGCATAGTCCCAGAAAGGAACCCCATTTCATGCACTGCATTTGATGTTAAACACACCTTTATTCCACTTCCAGAGGGTCATTCAATCGACCGTTGCACCTGCCACCTTTAAATTTGGATTTAAAAAATCAGAAAATACCTATTATTCACAAACTTCCACAATTCAGATAATTGTACTTTCCCCCACTTTCAGTCTTTCTTTTTTTGATAGAAATACGAAATAGGCACTGACTACACGATCGCAATAGCCCATTTGCCTAGCGCGTAAATGACCAACGTCCTATGCTTTTCAGGTAACTTTTTTCCTTTCATTTTTGGCTAATGAACTCGGCGCTTCTGCCAGCATCCCCCTGAGAATGCGAGGGGAACGTTTGTCTTGTGGTAAAAGGTGCGAGATTTCTCCCTATTTCTTATACTAATTAGGCGGGGGTCTGAACACGATATGGGATGAATATTCATGAAAAGGCACCGGCGAGCAATTAGTCGTGGAGAGAGTTCCTAACTTAATTTCAATCCCTGATCAGCACCGCGCGCAACAGAATTGGGTACCGCTCCCCCTACTCGGGATGTGTCTGTGGTGCCCAGCCAACCACTCTTTGAACAGTCTATTTGTGTCCGTTCCTTTCCTATCGTTCGTGTTTTAAAGCTGCCAGCACCAAAATATCCCGCTTGCCCACTTAGTGCCACTTCCCAAAAGGGAAGGACAAATAAAACACAACAACCTGGCGCCATTATTAGAGTATTTACATTTTTAATAAAGCTATTTTGGGAAATTGTATTTTGCATACTTTGGTGGTCAAAGTTTAGAATATAATTTCTCACTTGATGTCTAAAATGAAATCATTGTTTCATCTCATACTACAACAGTAGTAAAAGATAACAGTAAAATCATACATTTAAAATGATCAGATGGTCAGAGATAACGGACATCATTTCTTTGCACAGGTGACCATGTCTCTTACCAAACATTAGGATATCAAAGTATTAGAATACCTATATCATATAATGGATTAAAGGAACAAGAGAACCCACACCAACACTAATCGATAACACAATTAAAACCAATATACAATTGACTATATCAGGATCACTTTTCACTTCACTTTCAGAGTTCCAAACCTTCCATCTAACTCCGTGACGGGCTTGAAAGCATCAGGCTTGGGATGCCTAAGCCCCTTCTCAGCTTCTGTCTACCTGTCTGCTGGGGTGTTGGTGCCTGGGCTTCAACCATCAGCCCTAACCTGTGTGGCTTCCTGTCCGTCCACAGAGGGACCCAATCCTCTACTTTGAATTCAAAGGTGATCCTTATCCTCTCCCCCCTCCTGGATGTGTGTGCCTCTTGGTTTGCCTCTCGCTTCCGTAAAGATGTGTTTATGTATGTATGTATGTGCGGCGGGGAACATAGGGAGGTTTTAGAAGGTTGGTCGAGATAAGCAGTGGAATTTGTGGCTGTGTGAATATGGATGGAGTCCCTGCTCTCTTAGAGACTGACTGATAGAGAGGTAAACAGCTTGTGGGCTGGAGGGGTGAGATGCATGCGCCTGAATACATTTAGGCAGCATCACCGTCTCTTCTTCTTCTCTCTCACTGTCTCCCTCTCTCTTTCCTCTGCTCTCTCTCCACCTGCAAAGGTCTATCGAATTATAGTCCTTTTGTGAAATATGGTTGTGTTGTGCTTTGGATTTTGAAATCTCCTGGATTTGGAAAGGGGTTCCATTGTTATCAAAATGCTGAGTACAGTAGTGTTTTGTTATTCTTTCGACTAGTTCTGCTCAGCTTTATGTGCTGATGTTGCTTAATCATACGTTGCGGTGTTAAAGGAAAGGCCTAGTTGGTTAGATCCCAAAGACACTGTTGGTCACTTATTTTTGTTTCGCTCCGATCAGCATCATTCTACACCGTTCTTAATTTCCTACCATCATCATCGTCGTCTTCATCGCCGTCGTCATCATCGTTGCCCTCATCATCATCATCTTCTTCTTCTTGTAACTTCCTTATTCATCTCTTTTCCTCGTTTCCTGCCCTTCCTTTCCCCGATTTTCCCCTCTCTCTCGCCCCCTTTGTTGAAATAATTTGGAGAAGCATTAATATGATCATCACAGAGCCGGTGTTGACCTCCTCTTCTCTTCTCTTCTCTTCTCTTCTCTTCTCTTCTCTTCTCTTCTCTTCTCTTCTCTTCTCTTCTCTTCTCTTCTCTTCTCTTCTCTTCTCTTCTCTTCTCTTCTCTTCTCTTCTCTTCTCTTCTCTCCTCTTCTCTCCTCTTCTCATCTCCTCTTCTCTTCTCTCCTGACAGGGGCCTGAAGACAACACAGCCTCACGCAGGCTCAGCAACACGCAGGTTACGACCCCAACAGGACATACCACGCCACCCGGCGGGCTGAGTTGTTACGCACTACACGTGCCTGTGTGTGTGTGTGTGTGTAAGCCACAGGAGGTTGGTGACACCTTAATTGGGGAGGATGGGCTTGTGGTTAGAGCTGGAGCAGAATCATGGTTTCCATGTGTTTGATGTGCTGAGCTGTCCTCCCCTCAGCAGCCTCCGCTGGTGTAAGCATGTTGCCCCCTGCCGAATGTCCATCCGCCCTGCGTCTCCCCCTCAGCCCACCCATCCTTCCTCTCTACCTATCCCCCCTTTCATTCTCTGTCTCTTTTCTTCATACTGAGAGAGCGAGAGAGAGAGAGAGAGAGAGAGAGAGTCCACGTTAACTGACGTAAAAGAATAGAGAGATTCACTTCTGCAGGTTGAATGTTGTACTTTATGACAAATTACATTAATTCAAGCGATTGTTTGCTGTGTTTAAATATTTACATACTGTAGATTTTAGTAAGAGGACACGACAGGTGAGGAAAATGTTTTGAAAAAACAAAAGCTGTAAAAGTTATGTGAATCAATGAGATGTGACTGAACTATTTTCCATTTGACTATTGCATAGTTCTTTGTTGGTAACATCAATTGATACTATTCACAATGGAAGACAAGTTGAATGTAACAATAGTGTACACACCTACTTATCAGGCAGGGTAGCCTAGTGGTTAGAGCATTGGACTAGTAACCAAAAGGTTGCAATTTCAAATCCCTGAGCTGACAAGTTTAAAAATCTGTTGTTTTGCCCATGAACAGGCAGTTAACCCACTGTTCCTAGGCCGTCATTGAAAATAAGAATTTGTTCTTAACTGACTTGCCTAGTTTTTAAAAAAAAGAAGCTATTGCATACATGAGTTAACATGTGACTATTTGTCTTTTGGTTTATTAGTTATTCTCTTTCTATAATCATTTAATCAGATTGATCCTCGTGTACCATTATAGAGGGATATTATTTCAGCTGGATGTCTTTGCCCTACAGTCCTTTGAGTGTCAATAAAGGTTCAAGTAGTGGATTTAAAATGTTCAGACAGATAGGCTCACTATCTTGATCACATTTTGTTTTTAATTTACCTTTAAGAAATACTGTGCTTAATAAAAACATGCATCAATAAAAGCCGGGATAACGAACCTACAACATGCAGTATAACAAACCCATTAAGAAAGTTAAGGTTTCAGCAGCTGAGAGAGAGAGAGAGAGAGACAGAGAGAGAGAGAGAGAGACAGAGAGACAGAGACAGAGACAGAGTGTGTGTGTGTGAGAGATAGAGACCTTATTTGATCCAGCAGACGTTTCTCTGGGGTGTAGAGTGATAAGTCCTGCCCCTCTGGTTACTCCCCTGGTTCTGGCACAATAACAGACAACTCCACACACACACACACACACACACACACACACACACACACACACACACACACACACACACACACACACACACACACACACACACACACACACACACATTACTGCGCACTCACCAGATAACTTAGCTGCAGTCAGAGGCCCAATGGAAAGTTATTAATGAGCTGTTTAATTTTAATTAGATAGTAATTCATGTTAATGCTTGCTTAATGGAGCCAAATAATTCCCCTCGGTCACTTGGGGTCTTTATGTTTCGTTTACCGGCCCCTGCAGTTATTCTCCCTTTTGCCTTTATATTCGTTTTCAAGTCTTTCTAGAGAATGGGATTATACAATGAATATGAGAAACATATGGAGCAACTGAAGCGTGTGTGTGTGTGTGTGTGTGTGTGTGTGTGTGTGTGTGTGTGTGTGTGTGTGTGTGTGTGTGTGAGCACATTCATTTGTGTAAGTGTGTGTGTGCCTACTTGCATACGCTAGCATGTTGGTATGTGTGTGCATCCATTTGTGTGTGGGAGCTAGCAGGTGGCTCTCACTTTTAAATGCACCACCCACTAAATGAATTAAGTCCAGAAAACAAAAGGTCAAGCTGAGTATTGAGGGCACGCTGGGGTCGAAACCTTAGGTGGAAGTGCAGCCGGCAGTACATCTCCATATGCCGACAAACTAGTACAGGGGTCGCGACCTGAGCATGAGGGTATGGTAAAATGAGCAAACCTCTAGTCGTGTGCTCAGGCTGTTGTAGTTGTTGTGTTTTCAGCACACCTAGAGGGTTAAAACAATGTTAAATATAGGAGTGAGTGTAGGAGTAACCCAACGTTTTTGCCCTTACCAAACAAGGGGTCATGGCTAAGGCACTGACCAGCCAGCCTGTCTCTCTGCTGTCTGGCCTGTGTACGTGCCGGGGCCACATCAAGGCACTAAGCCAGCCGGCTGAATTGAGTTAGTGGCTACAGACTGCTTTTAATTGTTGATTGACCAGTCTGAGTGCTGCCTGTGCCGGGGTCACTTATGATAGCACAGGGGGAGGTCCCTAGGCCCCAGCTGCAATTTCAGCCCCACACGACCCAGAGAGAGGGAGGAGAGCGGAACAAGATGGAGGGACTGACGGAAGGGAGGAGGGAGGAAAAAAGGAGGAGAGGAGAGTTGAAGAGAGAAGGTTAGAGAGGATATGGGATGTTTCTGTTCTTGTTTGTTTGATCGAAAAATTGATTAATTAAGGGGTTATTACACATAGATAATACACATGGGCTGATGGGTCCCACATAGAAGCACATCAGTTATTGAAGCTCACGTCCAAGCTCAAGTATGTTGGGGGTACGACTACCCCCGTACAACAAATCCATATTCTTTGATCCGTTTGACAATTACAAATTTGACTTTGTATTCGTTCCATTTTCTTCCCCAGCTCATTCTCTACTTCTCCTTCATCCTCTCCCTCTTCTCCTCCCCCTCCTCTTCTCCCTCTCTTCTCCTCCCTCTCCTCTCCTCTCCTCCCTTCCTTTCATTTGGCACAGGGGCACCAAAGCCCACTCTTGCAGTTTAAGCGGGGGTGCGCTCCCTCGCCCCTTTCGCCCCTCTCCCTCACAGCAGGTGCGTGTCCTTCCCTAACATTTGTTATCTCTAATCCTGCAGGTTCCGAGCACAAAAAGAGCGTAGTAAAGTCTCTCACCACCCTAATCCCTCCATCCCTCAACTCCTTTTTTGATGGCGTTTTTTTTCTCTCTCCATTTTTGGGGGGAAGGGAAGGGAGAGACACTTCACTCTGATTACCACACAGTTTTATCTATCTGGGAGCCCCTTGGAAATTCAGAATCGCGGGGGCTTCGTCTGTTTAGCTCCCCGGTCCCGACTTTCCCTTTTTGCCCCCTCTACCCGTATCATTTACAGTCATTTTCTGGCAATTAAAAGGGAGCACTGCTGCAGGTTTTTGGCCCGCAGTGCTATGCTACATCATTGATGAATAATTCCTCAGCCTGCAAACTGGAAAGCTAGCCTTTCTTTCATGTGGGGCTTTGTTGATTTACCATTAAAACTTGCTCTGCGGTGGGCTTTGCCGTGGAGGGCTGCTCTGTGGTTTGGTTTGTGATGGAGGGGGAGACATTAAATATGAAGTGTACATATGCTTCGTGTCAGTTTTCTAAAGTCTAAATCTGGTAGCGTGTTGACTCATTTTATATTTCTGCGCATCTGGAAGGCTTGAATTCATATATACTGTTCATTCTTTTCTCAGACACATTGTGCTCAGACTTATATAGTATTATATAGTATTACTTCATCTTAATTAATCTTCATCCATTCATTGATTCATATAGCCATTACTGCTTTATTATCGTGGTTACTTATGGGTGATTTGACATCACACACAGGGACGGATCTATCACATAATCACACGCACACAAACACGCATGTATCCACACACGCACTGCCCCCCCACACACCGTCTCTCTCTTTCTCTTTCTTTTTTTCTTTCTTTCTCTCTCTCTTTCTCACTCACTCTCTCACACACACGCACGCACGCACGCACGCACACATGCACACACACACACACACTGGTGTTGACAGTATAGTAAATTAACGATACAGCCCCACTGAATCCATCCCTCTCCCGCGGCCCGGAGCAGCCGCTATGTTAACTGCTCAAGCCCTGGGTAATGGATGGCAGCCGGCTCTGCTAACTACTCCAGCCCTGGGTAAATGGATGGCAGCCACTCTGTTAACTGCTCCAGCCCTGGTTAATGGATGGAAGCCAGCTCTGTTAACTGCTCCAGCGCTGGGTAATGGATGGCAGCCACTCTGTTAACTGCTCCAGCTCTGGGTAATGGATGGCAGCCACTCTGGTAACAGCTCCAGCTCTGGGTAATGGATGGCAGCCACTCTGTTAACTGCTCCAGCCCTGGGTAATGGGTGGCAGCCGGCTCTGTTAACTGCTCCAGCCCTGGGTAATAGATGGCAGCCACTCTGTTAACTGCTCCAGCCCTGGGTAATGGATGGCAGCCACTCTGTTAACTGCTCCAGCTCTGGGTAATGGATGGCTGCCGGCTCTGTTAACTGCTCCAGCCCTGGGTAATGGATGACAGCCAGCTCTGTTAACTGGTCCAGCCCTGGGTAATGAATGGCAGCCAGCTCTGTTAACTGCTCCAGCCCTGGGTAATGGATGACAGCCAGCTCTGTTAACTGGTCCAGCCCTGGGTAATGAATGGCAGCCAGCTCTGTTAACTGCTCCAGCCCTGGGTAATGGATGGCAGCCAGCTCTGTTAACTGCTCCAGCCCTGGGTAATGGATGGCAGCCGGCTCTGTTAACTGCTCCAGCCCTGGGTAATGGATGGCAGCCACTCCTCCAGAACCACGGGGAGGGAGGGAAGGCTGGAACCAGGCTAGATGGGCCTGGGAGGAAGCAGCTTCCCCCTGTCGCCAATGTCTTTATACCCATCATCTCTTACAGGCTGATATACGTAGGTCCATACACAGTAGGAGACACACATAAACACACAAATATCCCCCTCATACCATCACACAGACACACACTGAAGACATAATGGTGATAATAGTGGCCGAAGGCATTCTCTCTCTCTCTCTCTCTCTCTCTCTCTCTCTCTCTCTCTCTCTCTCTCTCTCTCTCTCTCTCTCTCTCTCTCTCTCTCTCTCTCTCTCTCTCTCTCTCTCTGATGAGTTGTGCACTGATCAGCTGTGCGCACACACACACACACACACACACACACACACACACACACACACACACACACACACACACAGCCACTCACTGCCAGGGAACATTACAGACTGACACCTCAAAGTAAGTGTTCACTGTGTGTGTGTGTGTGTGTGTCACTGTGTGCTACTAAACACTCACAGAAAATGCATCCGAAGGCTCTTCACTATGCTGTAGCAGTTTGAATGATATAGCCTAATGCTGCTTCATTGAATTCCATTAATGAACTACTCATTTTAATTGACAATGTGTTACAGTAATATCATGTATTGTAATGCATTATTTAAATCTGTGTAATGACTATGCAAAGCATCCAAATAAAGAAATATTTAAATAAAATCTATTTGAACCCGTCACACTATCATTTTTAATTAGTTAAATTTCTTGTATTTATCAAAATGTTCAAAGGGATGTTCAAACCAAAGATTGCATTTCATATACTGTGCTCTCTCTCTCTCTCTCTCTCTCTCTCTCTCTGTCTCTCTGTCTCTCTTACACACACACACACACACACACACACACACACACACACACACACACACACACACACACACACACAAAATGTACAATACAGTCTGGTGGTGGGTTTTATCCAGCTGCCTAAGAGCAGGAGGAAGGGGAAGGGGAGGTTAGGGGGGGTGGAAGGTAAATCCTAAATCCGAGAATCCTAACAGTGCACCCATCTCAGAGACCCGAGGGTGCCCGTGTTTGAGTGACAGCTCTCCTTTCAGTGTCGCTGTGGGACGGGGGAGGGATTAAGGCTGTCTCCCCCTGAAGGGCCATTGTGGCTCAGCGTCTCCCAGCTGCTTCTGCACCCCTCCACAGCTTTCTCTCTCTGGGACGACTGGGCGACAGGGAAAGGAGGAGTGGGTGGGAGTGTTTTGGGGGTAGAGGATGGTGGAGGTGGGGGGTATGGGCAGAACTGACCCCCTTCCTAATTTCATGGTTTTCCTTCTACACAATTTGTTGTGTGGGTGTGTGTGTGCATTTGTTTGTGCATGTGTGTGTGCATGTGTGTCATTTCATGTGTGTCTGGACAATACGGATAATATTTTATTGCATAGGAACATCAGACAGAGAAATAACCTCAATACTCAAATAGTCGTTTCTGCTGTCTCATCATCTGTTGCTCTTATAAGGACAATTTGATGTAATCTAAGGTGAAACATAATGTTGTACGGATTACCATATAGACTTGCAGTTTTACATTGTACCCTGAAAGAAATGCCAGTGGTGCGAGGCCTGTGAGGAGACTTACACGTGTTGCATACTTTTCAGGGAAGAAACGTGATAAGATTTCATCAGATTTGTGATCATGGCTGTTGTATGGGGTGGACATCACAAATGCCGCAATTAAAAACCCAGGTGTGCTCTCTAGTGAGATGCCGCCAGCCCCACACGCACCCAGGTAAAGCCTATGAGGCCTACAGGCACTCGGTCACATACCTCTGCTCTCTCTCAGCCTGCAAACTCTCTCACTTCATTGGCTTGTGATTAATAGTACTCATTTGACTGTTTTGAGTTCTTCTTCAAACAGAGCAAAATCTTAAACTGACAGAGATTCACCGCTTTGAACTGGATCCATGTTCCCACAGCTGCTTTCTGTCACATTTCCCCCACATCCCACTATTCATCATCCCACGCTTCACCGTTTTGATGATTCATCAGGGTTTTGATGATATTTATGTTGTGATATTGAACCAAAAAACATGACATAAGGTGTACAGAAAATGTTCTTTGTTGTTTTCAAGTCAAATAAAGAAAACAAAGAAGCCAAAAATGATTGGTCTCCAATATTGACTAAATGTATCCAGTCAGTTAGCGGGTTTGAGCAAGGCACAGAATCGCTAATCTTCATCACACAGCGAGGAGTTGTTTGAGATGCAAGGTGATTTGGAGATTCCATACTTTCTGACTGCAATTCAGGGCTCGATTCAATCGGATACGTTTTAGCTGACATCTGCATAGCGGTTGTTTAGTCGGAGGTGGAACTGTGTTAGAGCTGTCAAATCCACATGCGGCTCCCGGCATTATACCTAAAGCGAACATTGCCATTGGCTGCACGGAGTCACATTAAGAGAAATCCCATGCAGCCTTGTTAACGTGTTCGGACACTGGAATGTGAGATGTAATCTACACCTAGATTAGGCTGATAGAAATCCTCATTATTTCGTTGAATGATTATCAATTTGAGCGTCATTAATGTCTATTTAGCCTACACTTTCTCATTCTGGTGTAGCTTCCTGACAATGATCAAGAGCAGCTGCTCACTGATTTGACAGCTCCAATGCAGTTACACCTCCGACACAGTCAAAATATAAGCTATGTGGGTGTCGGCTATCAGTGGTTAATGCTTGATCTGATTGAGGCCTCATAGAGTCTTGCTGAGACCCTCCAAGGCAATTATACAGCAGCATTCGTCTGCTACATGTCCGCCATATTGAGGGTACTAATTCTAATTCTATGGTCTGCTAGCCCTGCACAGCCAGGAAATGCAGAAGCCTCGTGGAAATTTTGACTTAAACAATGTTTATCATCCCAGAGCAGAGTTTATATCGGTGCTAAACCATGTTTGGTGGTGAAGATCAACAGATATTACATTCAAGTATATATGTACACAAATGTATACATTCACAGAGACACACACACGCATGCACGCACACACAACACACACGCATGCACGCACACACAACACACACGCATGCACGCACACACAACACACACGTAGGCACAGACGTATTGCCTTTGTAATTCTTCAACATGAGAGTAAGTCCTTGGGAGAAGAGCCTTGGACTGTAATGTGTGTTTGTGAGGGGTGCACTGTTGCCCCCCTCCTCTCCCTCCCTATCCCCATCATCCAAACGGAGAGGAGTGGAGGAGTGGAGAGCTCTCTCTTGCTCTCGTCTTCTCTCAGTCTGATGAAAGAAGCTCTGTGATCGCTTCGACAACAAAGGGCCAGGCCGTCCATGTTTGGAGGAGCTTCCCCTTTCTTCTCTCCTTCCTCCTCCTCCGTCTCCTCTTCTTACCCCCCTATGATCTCTCTCCCTCTTCTCCCTCTCTTCTACCGCCTCCCCCTCTCCTCTCTCTACTCCGTCTCTATCTCTCCCTGCCTGATGCCACTCATTGGCAGCGTGGCAGCTCCCATTCTTCGTGAGGGCCCCACGATACAATCAGGGGACGGAATTAAAAATCAGAAAGTGTCCTTGTCGGGAGGCACCCGGGATGGCACACTTTGATGTCTCCGCGGAAATTTGAAATTCATATGTTGTCACACTTCATTTTACTCCTCTCCTCCCGTCATGTACTATTCAGTCTGAACCGGGAGGAGGAAGGCATTATAAAAGTGTTCGAAGTTCGAACCACTTCTCTTTCTTTTATATTTAATGTTTTTACATGATGAGATGGGAGGGAGACATAATGAATCATTTAATTTCCTTTTGATTGGAGGTAGATTGGGGGTCCTGGGGGGCGCGTGGGTTAGGCAGGAGATGACAAGGGATGAGGATGGGGGGGTGTAGGAGACTTTGATGGCACATCAGAACCCTGCGCCAAGTCTAAGCGTTCTGACAGGGAAAGGGAAAGTGACTGTCACACACACACACATGCAGAAAGCAGGGAGATAGGAAGGTGGCCAGGGAACTGGGTGCATACACTCAAAGCCATGCGCACATGCACGGACACACGCACACACGCACACACGCACACACATCCTTCCATAAAACCCAGCCTGCGCTGCATGCGAAAACAAATAAATGCTCACTCCGCACAAGCAAGGTCTACTACTTCAAACTGGCTGACGTGACGCTGTTATTAACCCTGTTAACGTTGAAAGGGAACACATCAAAAAGTGCTAACATTACAGACACAAGCGATGTGAACGCTTGGGTCTGAACAACACAATGGTCATTGTAGCTGATCTGAAGGAATTCCCTTCCTTGTTTCGAGAAGTGAGGGAGCATAATTAGGCTTGAATCAAGGCAATTAATAATCAGTGTGTGTGTCTGAGCTGAGGGGACCAAAGATCTGATGGGTTTAGATGTGCTGTCTAGTCTTTCTGCCTGGAACTCGAGGAAAATCAAGGGGCACAACGTTAAGCCTTGATGGAATCCAAAGACAGTAGCAAATGGGCATGGAGGTGGGGTGGGGATTTGTGGCTGGGCTGGTGGTACGGAGGGGTAGAGGGACTTGGTGGGCGTTGGTCCCCCTTGTCTTGAGTACCCCTGTTCCATCATCAATCTCTCCTGGTGAGCCCCTCTCTCCCCCTCTCTGCCCCCTTCTCTCTTCCCCTCTCAGGCCCACTCCCTAAGGTGATGCCAACACACCTCTCCTCACTCTACCCTACCCCCCACGCAAGCCAAAACACCCTCCCCCTTCCACTCCTATCCCCATTATTACCCCCAGCAAATCACTCTTCCTTTCCCCATTATTACCCCCAGCAAATCACTCCTCTATGCCTTTCTCTCCCTCTCTTTCTCTCTCTTCCTCCTCTCTCTTTGTGACAAATGGGTTTAATAAAACTTGACATAGTGATGGAATTAAAAGTGCATCCCATGGCCTGCTATAGCTCCAGCCATCTCGTTGACATATTTAAAACAGGGCCCCTATTTCATTGCATAGCCACTGTCTTACATCATTGGTCATCAGTAATATTATTGTAATTCACCTCCTCCTCCTCATCATCATTGACGGGGCTTGTGTTGTTATGGTTGATGTCGAAACCACCATTGCAATGAACAATACAGCTTTACAGCGCCCAAGTTACCAACGCCCTTGTGCCAATGCTGATCCCAATAAAATCAGCTCCCGCCGACCCTATTAGCGCATATTACACCCATCTCCCCTGTTACCTCATTACGCTACACTATAGAGGATTATGGAAAACGAGCTGCCTGTATGTGCGTCTTTTCCGAGGGAAAGCAACCATAAGGAGTAACCGACAGAGAGTATTTACCCACGCCTCCCGACCTCTCGCTCCACGTTAGAAAGCATTGTTTTGGTGGATTATGGGGCGGGGGGGGTTACGGAGTAGGGCTTAATCCCCCTTCCTAATTTCGAATCTCTCCTGATTTCTGCGGGATGCATGGGGGGTGTGAGGGGGAAAGGGGGGCTTCCCCAAACTCTTCTTGGGTAGGGGAGGGTGTGGGTGGGAGGGGGATGAGAATAAAGAGAGTAGGGTACGTTTTTTTTAACAAAGGAGGTATGATCCAATTGGCGGGACATGGCACTATTGGCAGGGGAAAAGGTAACAGTTGACAGCAGGACGGTGAGTTGTCATATTCACCTGAATAGCCTCAGGGAACGTTCTCAAACCAGCCCAGTGGTGCCTTAATGTACTAGGTGCTTCCTGAAAGCTTAAAAATGGGATTGTTTGAAGTAAAACGAAGACTCATTCTTGTTTCAAATTCGTCACTGTAAAGCTGAAGGATTCAAATGAACACTTTTAATATCATATTTAATATCTGATCAGGCCCTACACCCAAACAAGGGCACTGCGTTCATCCACCTCTGGCCTGCTCGCCTCCCTACCACTGAGGAAGTACAGTTCCCGCGCAGCCCAGTCAAAACTGTTCGCTGCTCTGGCCCCCCAATGGTGGAACAAACTCCCTCACGACGCCAGGACAGCGGAGTCAATCACCACCTTCCGGAGACACCTGAAACCCCACCTCTTTCAGGAATACCTAGGATAGGATAAAGTAATCCTTCTCACCCCCCTTAAAAGATTTAGATGCACTATTGTAAAGTGGCTGTTCCACTGGATGTCTTAAGGTGAACCTACCAATTTGTAAGTCGCTCTGGATAAGAGCGTCTGCTAAATGACTTAAATGTAAATGTAATAAGTGTTGAGAGTCACAGGATACAACAGTGTTTCTTCATCCTGGTCCTGGGGAACTACACACCTGATTCAACTAATCAACTCATAATCAAACCTTTGATTAGTGGAATCAGGTGTGTAGTTCTAGGGCAAAATCTAAAAAAGGTCACTCCTTTGGGTCCCCAGGACCAGAATTCAGAAAATCTTTGCTACAACATACTGATCGATATTCAGACCACACCACAATAAAACCATACCGTATCTCTAGCGTATAAATATTTGCCACCCACAACACCTAAGTACCAGAGTTGTGGATCATTTCTTGAATTCCAAAACACTTATGTTGCAGGCTTGGTACTGTACATTTGGTGGAGGGAATGGGATGACTAGTTTGTAAGATGATCCCTATAATCTGGTAGGAACACATGATGGGATCCCCCAGGCAGGATGCAGGGACACCTAGGGTTTTAAGGAAATGGGATTAGGAAGAAGGCGGGAACGTTAAACTTCGCTATGGGCAGTCACACTTAAACCCCAAACCTAGCAGACTACAGTTTACTTCCCTAAGCCAATAACAGTGTAACCTAACCAGAAAGTCTCCACACTGAACGGTGAATTCTAACTTCCACTTAAGTCAAATGTTCACATAGTCACGCATTGATGCCAATGGGAGACTAAGTGAAAAAAATCAATTTATGTGGAAGTTAGGATTTGCCGCAAACATTGTATTACATAAAACAAAGGAGATGGAAACTGCCGAGTTAAACAATAGAGGGTTGCATCTGTTAGGTCAAGTTCACCTAACAGATGCATCAACTTGTACTGCTTGGCGAGGGTGAGTAATTCAGAAGGAGGAAGAGTGAGAGAGAGGGTGAGTTGTTGAGGGCGGGCGAGGGAGTTAGTTAGAAGTCGTCGAGCCCATTGACGGAGTAACCTTGGGTGGCTTCCAGCGCCTGCCCAGTGAGTGAGTGACGGGGGCTTGGCGAGGGGCCAAGCAGAGCCTTTTGTGCTGGCTGACGCCACATTCCAATCAGCCATGGATATCTGGGGCTGAGTCCCAAATGGCACCCTATTCCCTATGTAGTGCACTAGTTTTGACCAGGGCCCGTAGGGCTCTGGTCAAAAGTGGTCACTATATAGAGTATAGGGTGCCATCCGGATGAACTCTGGGCTGTAATTGAAAGGCTGCAGGAGAAGGGTGAAGCCCTTCCTCCCCCTCCACTATGTTCCACTACATTTTTCTGGCAAAATTGTTTGTGTGCTACTGCGTAAATACTAAAGTACTGCTTTGATTGATTGACATATCGAAACCATCTTCCTAATGTTACACTTTATTTCTAATTTGCACCAGGCTCTTTAGATGGAACCTGGTTCATGTAAGGCCAAGAATGAATTCACATGATTTAGACTAGTATTTCTG
Source organism: Oncorhynchus nerka (assembly GCF_034236695.1). NCBI lineage: Eukaryota > Metazoa > Chordata > Actinopteri > Salmoniformes > Salmonidae > Oncorhynchus > Oncorhynchus nerka. The sequence goes on along the minus strand of NC_088398.1, from coordinate 24,852,263 downwards.
ATATTATGCAACGTTAAATAATACAAGCAATCTGTTGAGCCCACGTGCCTCCCTAAAGTAATCTAACAATGTCAACCTATCCAGTGACTATTGACGACTTCACATGGCGTCACACGTTGACTCTTTCAACCGCTAATCATGTTCATTATTTGCAAATACAAAATACAGAATCTATGGGAACTTGATTCTTTGTCCTGTGTCGTTTTTCTGGCGTGCCTCAACAAACTTGTAGCCAATAATTCCTTGCAGCTGAAAGGGTCTGGCAGTTGATAAAAGGAAGTCAATATTCCGTGCCGGCGACCTCGTAAGATAAATGACTTGACGATAGGTGTCGTCTGGAGAGAAGAAGAAGAAAAGCACCCGTTAGCGTCATACACGCTCTGTGCAATCAGCACTGTGCTCGCTTCTTACAGAACGTGTCTTGCTGGAGTACACCTGGCGTGGTGTGTTAAAGGAATGTGAAGTATCTCAGGTAGACCGAAGTTAAAATAGCACAAAATGTGTGACAGCTGAACACACTGTGGACAACGTACAGTATAGTGAAAATAGTGTTTGTAAAAACAGTTTAAACCGGTTAATGAAGCTGCCGGAAGGGCAATATACTTAACCAGTTATGTTCCCTTGGGCTTAAAGTCAACTGAAAATGTCAATGAGTCTTACATTTTCTTATTGATCAAATCGAGTCATCTCCAAAAAAGTGGACTGGGCTAATCTTAACGAAGTTTTCAAATGCCTCTTAAAGTGAGAGAGAGAGACTGTTTCATCTTTGGCGTACCATCACTTGAATATATAACATCTTCGGAGTAAATAAACACAGTCCGGTGATGCATTTATTCATGACCCACATCGTTAGTGTCGTGTTGTAGCAGTGGAGGGTTGGGGCTGATAAAGTTCGGCATTACATTGAACATGGTGAGGAGCATGTTAAATGTGTGTGGCAGGCTTCCAGCTGGCCCTGTGGTTGTCTAGGGGACTTGTTTGCTTGCCAGCTGGCACCAGAATGCACCGCCGCCAGCTGGCACCAGAATGCACCGCCGCCAGCTGGCACCAGAATGCACCGCCGCCAGCTGGCACCAGAATGCACCGCCGCCAGCTGGCACCAGAATGCACCGCCGCCAGCTGGCACCAGAATGCACCGCCGCCAGCTGGCACCAGAATGCACCGCCGCCGCTGCACCGTGTTTCGTTCATGACATGCGTCTCTCGAAACTTGAGGAAAACGCGGCAAACACTTGAACGAGCCTCATCACAGACGGTTTGAGAAAGGAGGCAATACTTTTTCCCCCACTTTTATTTTCAAGGACTTTGAAAAGAATCGATGGTGAGTTTATCTGAACTGTATGGAAGTGAGAATTCAGATAGTGCTATGCAAATGTTTACCCCCTAAAAATGTCATGTCATAGTGGTAAGTGAGCAATATGGCAAACATTAGGTCCGACAGTACAATGTAAACAACAGTGGGACATGTATACGGTGGCCCGGAGGCATTCTCTTTCTTTTCAATCCAGAGAACGGAAAGGAATTCCCAGTATGTTGACACATTGGCGTCCCTGTCCAAGGTCCTGATAGCTCCAATCTTAACGCTGGTATTCCGGCGTGCTCCCAATACGAGACCACTCGGAACGCCGTTAGACTAGGGAATGGACAATCTTCCAAATGCAGAATCATTGTCTGTTCCATTGGTTTCCAACAGCGATACGTCTAAACACTGTATAACAATTCCTACTCAGAGGACACTTTATCGTGCTTCCAAGAGTCGATACACGAATAGGGACAACTTATGTAGAACATAGCCTATTCTATTGTCTACTGCCAAGTGGATATCCTTTTATCAACAATGGAAGCCCAGATGCTTGTTGTGTAAACATGTGGATAACCTCCATCCTCTCCAACCAACCGTGCTAGTTCAAAGAATCCACAGGCAAAACATATGTATTAATTGCACTGAAAAACCTTCACCAATATAATTTCCCCAGAGTGAACACACTCCAGATTCCACAGATAGAAAATCCCTGTATGTCATACAAATGAATAATATAACGTAGTATACGGTATACCTCTAGATATTTGACCAGGGTCCATATGCTCCTAGGGATCAGATACTAGATATGCCTTAATAACAACAGAGATAAACAACACTTCTTCCTGTCTGGTCTCTCCGAGGAACTCCCCGCTCAATCAATTAATTACCTCGTTTCTGAGTTTGACTTCAGGCGGTCTGTAATTCTCTTTAAATATTAATTTAGCTTAGTCATGGGCCTGATGGTGAAGGGGCCTGATATTGTCCTGTGGATTTGTTGGCGTCCTTTTGGCCGGGCTGTTTTGGAAAGAACCTGAGCCGCTGGAGAAGACTGAAACCTCCAGGAATAACTAACTAGATTGCTAGCATACAACATAGCCTATTGCTAGCCAGCATAAAGCCTATTGCTATGCTATTCCTTAACTAGCTAGCGGGAGAGCGCGTAGGCAGAGGAAATGCCATGGAAACACCTTTTGTGTTATGCGCACAATGCGAGAGGACAACCTTCCCCAGCCTCTGTCGCTTCTGCCCTTTTGAAGCTCTCTTTCTCTCACCGCGTAGGTCGGACAATGGTTCACATTGCAGGTCGGTACAGCAGCTAGGTCACAGGCTCTGTGTGGGTGACTAATGCAATGCTGAGTGGGAGAGTGTATCCAGTGGGCCTTGTTCAAAGAATACCAGACCATCAGTATCCTCAATAAAAATCCTCTTTCAATAATATGAAAGGGTAGTTGAACTTTGGTCCTTTGAGATTTTTTTTGTTTTTTTGAAAAAAAAAAATATTGTTTTGCACGTCAGGTCGAGTTTGGAAGCATTGTATTCGGTTGGATGTTCATCCAGGCTCTAGATGAAGATGCACTACCTTTCATCAGCACTACATGCTAAATCTGACTATCAACGGGTAAACAAACTGCAACACAAAACAGAGAGGAGGCAAAGTCTCTCTTGAACCCCAAACCTGCAGAGGATACCATCCCACCACCCATCTTCAATGAGAAAAGGGATGGATCCATTCAGGCTGTCTTTAACAGTTAACTCAATAGATGTATTTATTACTCACATCACATCCATCGCAAGGTGAGTTGACTTTCTCCTGAATCTAATGCTTGAGGGATACGGAGAGGGGAAGATAGTGGAAGATGTTCCTATCCCTGCCCCCTATCTGATTCCCTATCTGTGTTTCTAGCCCTAAGCACAGGAAGCTAGTAAAAACACAGTGTTGGCCTCTGTCCACCTTACTTTCAAAATATCCCCCATCAGCATATTTCTCAGAGTTCCTGTGGGCCAACATAAGAGGGGGAGAAGGAGGGGAACGAGTAGAATGGGGAGGCAGATGAGGGGTGGGGGGGTGGGGGGGGGGGTGAATGAGGAGAGAAGAGAGGCTTCTCCCCCTCCTTCTCCCCAGAGCCAGACATCGTTCAAAGTTTTGAATTGCTCTGTGAGTGAGATGTTGAATGTTTGTCAGTAAATACACTACACTGTATGAGTGTGTGTTGGATTGTGGAAAAATTGACTGCAGCCTGCCATTGCACCAAGTATGCTAAAATCACACTCCCCACTCCCCACTCTCCATATCCATAGGATCAAAAACCTTATGTCTATCTACATGTTGAGAGATCCTTTTAAACTTGACCCTATATTAAAAACCAAAGAGAGAGAGAAGGGTCACAAGGTCTCAATAAAGTACCTAGCAACGGTGTGTCTGTTATTATTTTCCTGTGTAAGAGAAATCAACATAAAAACCAGTGTTGCAGTTATTAGTTATCTTGATCTAAGTTCATGCTCCTTTTGAGTCCCAAATACAATGTGGCTGTGTGGGCAAGCAGAAGGTGAGCCCCAAAAAGAGAATACACAGCTTAACAAATCAACACATGCCCAGCCAAGTCCTGAGAGAAGCACAAACACAGGCTTAGAGAAGGAAGTGAAACCAACCCCGCAACAGAGAGCTAACCTCCACAGGGCGAGAAGGGACGAGGAGGGAGGATGCAAACCTCTCTCTCTGTCGAGAGGGGAAGGCTGAGCGACGGAGTGAGAGGAGGCAGAGGCAGTAGAGAGAAAAATGAAAGAACAGCAGAGGCTTGATATGATTTCTATGGAATGTTTGTTGACACTGATTTGTGGCCGCGGGCCAAGGCATAAATGATTGAACAGCGCGCCTGTCAAAGCCAGAGGATTTCTCTGGGCTTCTGTTTCTCCCCACGCGTTTCACTGGGGGGAAGGTAGCAGTCAACTAATTGACACAGAATCAAGCATGAAACACACTAAGCGCTCACCCTCCTCTATGACTACTGGCCTTTCAGTGGGAGGGGGGCTTCCTGGTTTATGTCAGTAACATGCTGAAGTGGAGATGGGTGCAGACACACAGACATAAGCGAAAACACATAGGCTATCAACAAATCGACGTCAACTCAGACACGCGCCAAACATACGAGAATACATTTGGTGGGAAAGATGGAGATTAACATATGCACGTGTCTACTCATATCTACTGTATAGCACCCAGCCAAGTCCCGTGGCTCAGTTGGTAGAGCATGGCTCTTGCAACGCCAGGATAGTGGGGTCGATTCCCACGGCCACCTACACATAAAACATGTCCTGTAGAGCATGGCTCTTGCAGCGCCAGGATAGTGGGGTCGATTCCCACGGCCACCTACACATAAAACATGTCCTGTAGAGCATGGCTCTTGCAGCGCCAGGATCGTGGGTTTGATTCCCCGGGCCATCTATACATAAAACATTTCTGAACGAATGACTGTAAGTCGCTTTGCGTAAAAGCTTCTGCTGGCATAACATTACATTATACACGGACTATACCAAACATTAGGAACACCATCCTAACGTTGCCCTCAGGACAGCCTCAATTTGTCGGGACGGACTCTACAAGGTGCTGAACGCGTTCCACGGGGATGCTGGCCATTGTTGACTCCAATGCTTCCCACAGTTGTGTCAAGTTGGCTGGATATCATTTTGGCCGTGGACCATTCTTGATACACACGGGAAACTGTTGAGCATGAAAAGCCCAGCAGAGTTGCAGTTCTTGACACAAACCGGTTTGCCTGGCACCATTACCGTACCCGGTTCAAAGGCACTGAAATCTTTTCTCTTACCCATTCACCCTCTGAACGGCAAACATACAAAATCCACGTCTCAATTGTCTAAAGGTTTGAAAATCCTTCTGTAACCCGTCTCCTCCCCTTAATCTACACTGATTGAAGTTGATTTAACAAGTGACCTTCATAAGGGACCATAGCTTTCACCTGGATTCACCTGGTCAGTCTACAGTGCATTCGGAAAGTATTCAGACCCTTTGAATTTTTCCACATTTGGTTACGTTACAGCCTTATTCTAAAATTGGTTAAATGTTTTTTTCCGCTTCATCAATCTACACACAATACCCCATAATGACGAAGCAAAAACAGATTTTTTTTACATTTTTGCAAATGTGTAAAAAACAACTGAAATATCACATTTACGTAAGTATTTAGACCCTTTACTAGGTACTTTGTTGAAGCACCTTTGGCAGCGATTACAGCCTTGAGTCTTCTTGGGTATGACGCTACAAGCTTGGCACACCTGTATTTGGGGAGTTTCTCCCATTCTTCTCTGCATATCCTCTCAAGCTCTGTCAGGTTGGATGGGGAGCGTTGCTACACAGCTATTTTCAGGTCTCTCCAGACATGTTCGACCTCATGGTCCTTCGACCTCATTGCTTGGTTTTTTTCCTCTGACATGCATTGTCAACTGTGGGACCTTATATAGGTATGTGCCTTTCAGAATCATGTCCAATCAATTGAATTTATCACAGGTGGACTCAAATCAAGTTGTAAAAACATCTCAAGGATGATGAATGGAAACAGGATGCACCTGAGCTCAATTTCAAGTCTCATAGCAAAAGGGTCTGAATACTTATGTAAATAAGGTATCTGTTTTTAATGAATATATTTGCAAACATAAAAAAAACTGTTTTCGCTTTGTCATTATTGGGTATTGTGTGCAGATTGATGAGGAAAGCAATTCATTTAATCCATTTTTGGAATAAGGCTGTAACGTAACAAAATGTGGAAAAGGGGTCTGAAAACTTTCTGAATTCACTGTATGAGAGCATGTTCCTAATGTTTTGTACACTCCGTGTATATTATGTAATTTGACAATAGAACTCACACATACACATGAACATACACATGAACATACACATGAACATACACATGAACATACACCTGCACATTCCAACAGGCACATGAACACACACACACACACACACACACACACACACACACACCCCATCAGAGACAACAATATACATATGGAAATTGGCATTACCTTCATATCACTCATACTTATTGGAGAAATCATCCCTCTCTATCCTCTCATACTTGTAAGTGTGTACTTCACAGCCACTCCTGTGCCCCAATGCATACACACATGCCCCTAGGTACTGTACCTTACCCTATCACCTAAGGTTTAATTATTTATTTTTTTAAACAGGCCTCTCTGGATCCTCTACTAGCCCATACTAATGACTGACATCACAGCAGCCTGTTGATCAAACGTTGAGTTCCACAAGCTAAACTAGAAGAGAGAGAGATTGAGAGAGAGATTGACAGACAGCCAGACAGCCAGACAGACAGCCAGCCAGCCAGCCAGACAGCCAGCCAGACAGACAGCCAGCCAGCCAGACAGACAGACAGACAGACAGACAGACAGACAGACAGACAGACAGACAGACAGACAGACAGACAGACAGACAGACAGAGGGGGACAGACAGGGGGAGACAGGGAGACAGGGAGACAGGGAGACAGATAGAGACAGAGAGAGAGGGAAAGAGAGAGAGAGAGAGAGAGAGAGAAAGGGATATGGATAGGGAGACATATAGAGAGAAAGATAGAGAGAGACAGATAGAGAGAGATTGAGAGAGATATTGAGAGATTGAGAGAGAGATTGACAGACAGACAGCCAGACAGCCAGACAGCCAGACAGATAGACAGATAGAGACAGAGAGAGAGGGAAAGAGAGAGAGAGAGACAAAGGGATAGGGATAGGGAGAGGGAGACAGATAGACAGACAGAGAGAGAGAGAGAGAGAGAGAGAGAGAGAAAAGACCGCCGTAGACAGACCTGGCTCTCAAGAGAAGACAGGCTATGTGCAAACTGCCCACAAAATGAGGTGGAAACTGAGCTGCACTTCCTAACCTCCTGTCCAACGTATGACCATATTAGAGATACATATTTCCCTCAGATTACACAGATCCACAAAGAATTCGAAAACAAATCCAATTTTGATAAACTCCCATATCTACTGGGTGAAATTCCACAGTGTGCCATCACAGCAGCAAGATTTGTGACCTGTTGCCACAAGAAAAGGGCAACCAGTGAAGAACACCATTGTAAATACATCCCATATTTATGCTTATTTATTTTCCCTTTTGTTCTTTAACCATTTGTACATTGTTACAACACTGTATATGTATAGATGTATAATATGACATTTGTAATGTCTTAATTGTTTTGACATTTCTGTATGTGTAATGTTTACTGTTAATTTTTATTGTTTATTTCACTTTTGTATATTATCTACCTCACTTGCTTTGGCAATGTTAACACGTTTCACATGCCAATAAAGCCCATTGAATTGAAATTGAATTGAGAGCGAAAGAGAGTGAGACAGACAGAGAGACAGAGGGATAGGGAGACAAATAGAGACAGACAGAGGGAGAGGGAGAGAGAGAGAGAGAGAGAGAGAGAGAGAGAGAGAGAGAGAGAGAGAGGGAGAGACAGACAGACAGACAGACAGACAGACAGACAGACAGACAGACAGACAGACAGACAGACAGACAGACAGACAGACAGACAGACAGACAGACAGACAGACAGACAGACAGACAGACAGACAGATAGAGATAGAGAGAGAGAAAGAGAGAGACAGAGGGATAGGGATAAGGAGACAAATAGAGACAGACAGAGAGAGAGAGAGACAGACAGACAGACAGACAGACAGACAGACAGACAGACAGACAGACAGACAGACAGACAGACAGACAGACAGACATATCAAATCAAATCAAATTTGATTTGTCACATACACATGGTTAGCAGTTGTTAATGCGAGTGTAGCGAAATGCTTGTGCTTCTAGTTCCGACAATGCAGTAATAACCAACAAGTAATCTAACTAACAATTCCAAAACGACTGTCTTATACACAGTGTAAGGGGATAAAGAATATGTACATAAGGATATATGAATGAGTGATGGTACAGGGCAGCATAGGCAAGATATAGTAGATGGTATCGAGTACAGTATATACATATGAGATGAGTATGTAAACAAAGTGGCATAGTTAAAGTGGCTAGTGATACATGTATTACATAAGGATGCAGTCGATGATATAGAGTACAGTATATACGTATGCATATGAGATGAATAATGTAGGGTAAGTAACATTATATAAGGTAGCATTGTTTAAAGTGGCTAGTGATATATTTACATAATTTCCCATCAATTCCCATTATTAAAGTGGCTGGAGTTGAGTCAGTGTCAATGTCAGTGTGTTGGCAGCAGCCACTCAATGTTAGTGGTGGCTGTTTAACAGTCTGATGGCCTTGAGATAGAAGCTGTTTTTCAGTCTCTCGGTCCCAGCTTTGATGCACCTGTACTGACCTCGCCTTCTGGATGATAGCGGGGTGAACAGGCAGTGGCTCGGGTGGTTGATGTCCTTGATGATCTTTATGGCCTTCCTGTAACATCGGGTGGTGTAGGTGTCCTGGAGGGCAGGTAGTTTGCCCCCCTCTGGAGGTGATGCGTTGTGCAGACCTCACTACCCTCTGGAGAGCCTTGTCGGTTGAGGGAGGAGCAGTTGCCCTACCAGGCGGTGATACAGCCCTGCCAGGATGCTCTCTCGATTGTGCATCTGTAGAAGTTTGTGAGTGCTTTTGGTGACAAGCCAAATTTGTTCAGCCTCCTGAGGTTGAAGAGGCGCTGCTGCGCCTTCTTCACGATGCTGTCTGTGTGAGTGGACCAATTCAGTTTGTCTGTGATGTGTATGCCGAGGAACTTAAAACTTGCTACCCTCTCCACTACTGTTCCATCAATGTGGATAGGGGGGTGTTCCCTCTGCTGTTTCCTGAAGTCCACAATCATCTCCTTAGTTTTGTTGACGTTGAGTGTGAGGTTATTTTCCTGACACCACACTCCGAGGGCCCTCACCTCCTCCCTGTAGGCCGTCTCGTCGTTGTTGGTAATCAAGCCTACCACTGTTGTGTCGTCCGCAAACTTGATGATTGAGTTGGAGGCGTGCGTGGCCACGCAGTCGTGGGTGAACAGGGAGTACAGGAGAGGGCTCAGAACGCACCCTTGTGGGGCCCCCGTGTTGAGGATCAGCGGGGAGGAGATGTTGATGAGTAACAATGATCCAAGGTTTTACCACCTCTGGTTGCGCAATCAATATGCTGATAAAATTTAGGGAGTCTTGTTTTCAGATTAGCCTTGTTAAAATCCCCAGCTACAATGAATGCAGCCTCCGGATAAATGGTTTCCAGTTTGCAAAGAGTTAAATAAAGTTCGTTCAGAGCCATCGATGTGTCTGCTTGGGGGGGGGATATATACGGCTGTGATTATAATCGAAGAGAATTCTCTTGGTAGATAATGCGGTCTACATTTGATTGTGAGGAATTCTAAATCAGGTGAACAGAAGGATTTGAGTTCCTGTATGTTTCTTTCATCACACCATGTCTCGTTAGTCATGAGGCATACGCCCTCGCCACTCTTCTTACTAGAAAGATGTTTGTTTCTGTCGGCGCGATGCGTGGAGTTACCCGTTGGCTGCACCGTCCCGGATAGCGTCTCTCCAGTGAGCCATGTTTCCGTGAAGCAGAGAACGTTACAGTCTCTGATGTCCCT